>NC_090646.1:590284175-590459175 GCF_040937935.1 Hyperolius riggenbachi | reverse complement strand
TACACAACTGGGACAACACAGTTTTCAACCCGGACACCTCTAAAAAATAATATCACAAAGTATTAAAAAGTATATATATAATTTTTTTTTTAAAGAAATGCAGCTATTTTTGAGCGTAATAAATAGCTGGTGGCGCATGGTGGAAGCGCCATTGTATGTGCTCCCTGGCAGTGGAAACACACAGACAGCAGGAGGTAAATTCAGCAGCAGCAGCAGGAGGAGGATGATTGTGTGGCAGCAGGCAGTCAATGAGGCAGGCAGCGAGACATAATAGGCTGTGGTACCTAGCGGTGGTACCAGGCCGTAAATACACAGCATGAGGTTCCAGACAGCGGTCGTGAAGCCCGCATCGTGTCCAATACACAACTGGGACAACACAGTTTTCAACCCGGACACCTCTAAAAATAATATCACAAAGTATTAAAAAGTATATATATATATATATATATATTTTTTTTTTTTTTTTTAAAGAAATGCAGCTATTTTTGAGCGTAATAAATAGCTGGTGGCGCATGGTGGAAGCGCCATTGTATGTGCTCCCTGGCAGTGGAAACACACAGACAGCAGGAGGTAAATTCAGCAGCAGCAGCAGGAGGAGGATGATTGTGTGGCAGCAGGCAGTCAATGAGGCAGGCAGCGAGACATAATAGGCTGTGGTACCTAGCGGTGGTACCAGGCCGTAAATACACAGCATGAGGTTCCAGACAGCGGTCGTGAAGCCCACATCGTGTCCAATACACAACTGGGACAACACAGTTTTCAACCCAGACACCTCTAAAAATAATATCACAAAGTATTAAAAAGTATATATATATATATATATTTTTTTTTTTTAAAGAAATGCAGCTATTTTTGAGCGTAATAAATAGCTGGTGGCGCATGGTGGAAGCGCCATTGTATGTGCTCCCTGGCAGTGGAAACACACAGACAGCAGGAGGTAAATTCAGCAGCAGCAGCAGGAGGAGGATGATTGTGTGGCAGCAGGCAGTCAATGAGGCAGGCAGCGAGACATATTATTATTATTTAGTATTTATATAGCGCCGACATATTACGCAGCGCTGTACAGTGTATATATATATATATATCTTGTCACTAACTGTCCCTCAAAGGAGCTCACAATCTAATCCCTACCATTGCCATATGTCTATATTATGTAGTGTAAGTACTGTAGTCTAGGGCCAATTTTTTTTTAGGGGGAGCCAATTAACTTATCCGTATGTTTTTTTTTTTGGAATGTGGGAGGAAACCGGAATGCCCGGAGGAAACCCACGCAGACACGGAGAGAACATACAAACTCTTTTGCAGATAGTGCCCTGGCTGGGATTCGAACCAGGGACCCAGTGCTGCAAGGCGAGAGAGCTAACCACTACGCCACCGTGCTGCCCCCATAATAGGCTGTGGTACCTAGCTATTTTTGAGCGTAATAAATAGCTGGTGGCGCATGGTGGAAGCGCCGTTGTATGTGCTCCCTGGCAGTGGAAACACACAGACAGCAGGAGGTAAATTCAGCAGCAGCAGCAGGAGGAGGATGATTGTGTGGCAGCAGGCAGTCAATGAGGCAGGCAGCGAGACATAATAGGCTGTGGTACCTAGCGGTGGTACCAGGCCGTAAATACACAGCATGAGGTTCCAGACAGCGGTCGTGAAGCCCACATCGTGTCCAATACACAACTGGGACAACACAGTTTTCAACCCGGACACCTCTAAAAATAATATCACAAAGTATTAAAAAGTATATATATATATATATTTTTTTTTTTTAAGAAATGCAGCTATTTTTGAGCGTAATAAATAGCTGGTGGCGCATGGTGGAAGCGCCATTGTATGTGCTCCCTGGCAGTGGAAACACACAGACAGCAGGAGGTAAATTTAGCAGCAGCAGCAGGAGGAGGATGATTGTGTGGCAGCAGGCAGTCAATGAGGCAGGCAGCGAGACATAATAGGCTGTGGTACCTAGCGGTGGTACCAGGCCGTAAATACACAGCATGAGATTCCAGACAGCGGTCGTGCAGCCCACATCGTGTCCAATACACAACGGGGACAACACAGTTTTCAACCCGGGCACCTCAGAAAAATTAAACCTTTTTTTTTTATTGGTTTATTTTTTTTTTTTTTAAGGCAAATTAAACAGATAGCTATTGTTGGACGTAATAGCTGGTGGCAGAGTGGCAGCAGAAGGTAAATCTGTGTACCCTGGCAGTGGGAAACACAGACAGACAGCAGCAGCAGCAGCAGGAGGAATGGAGGAGTAGTGTGAGTGTGGCAGCAGGTAGGCAGCGTGACATAATAGCCCTGGTACCTAGCGGTGATACCAGGGCTGTAAATAAACACAACAGGAGGTCCCAGACAGCGGTCGTGCAGCCCACATCGTGTCCAATACACAACTGGGACAACACAGTTTTTAACCCGGGCACCTCAGAAAAATTAAACCTTTTTTTTTTTTTTTATTGGTTTATTTTTTTTTTTTTTTAAGGCAAATTAAACAGATAGCTATTGTTGGACGTAATAGCTGGAGGCAGAGTGGCAGCAGAAGGTAAATCTGTGTACCCTGGCAGTGGGAAACACAGACAGACAGCAGCAGCAGCAGCAGGAGGAATGGAGGAGTAGTGTGAGTGTGGCAGCAGGTAGGCAGCGTGACATAATAGCCCTGGTACCTAGCGGTGATACCAGGGCTGTAAATAAACACAACAGGAGGTCCCAGACAGTGGTTGTGCAGCCCACATCGTGTCCAATACACAACTGGGACAACACAGTTTTCAACCCGGGCACCTCAGAAAAATTAAACCTTTTTTTTATTGATTTATTTTTTTTTTTTAAGGCAAATTAAACAGATAGCTATTGTTGGACGTAATAGCTGGTGGCAGAGTGGCAGCAGAAGGTAAATCTGTGTACCCTGGCAGTGGAAAACACAGACAGACAGCAGCAGCAGGAGGAATGGAGGAGTAGTGTGAGTGTGGCAGCAGGTAGGCAGCGTGACATAATAGCCCTGGTACCTAGCGGTGATACCAGGGCTGTAAATAAACACAACAGGAGGTCCCAGACAGTGGTCGTGCAGCCCACATCGTGTCCAATACACAACTGGGACAACACAGTTTTCAACCCGGGCACCTCGGAAAAATTAAACCTTTTTTTTTTTATTGGTTTATTTTTTTTTTTAAGGCAAATTAAACAGATAGCTATTGTTGGACGTAATAGCTGGTGGCAGAGTGGCAGCAGAAGGTAAATCTGTGTACCCTGGCAGTGGGAAACACAGATAGACAGCAGCAGCAGGAGGAATGGAGGAGTAGTGTGAGTGTGGCAGCAGGTAGGCAGCGTGACATAATAGCCCTGGTACCTAGCGGTGATACCAGGGCTGTAAATAAACACAACAGGAGGTCCCAGACAGCGGTCGTGCAGCCCACATCGTGTCCAATACACAACTGGGACAACACAGTTTTGAACCCGGGCACCTCAGAAAAATTAAACCTTTTTTTTTTAATTTGTTTTAAGGCAAATTAAACAGATAGCTATTGTTGGACGTAATAGCTGGTGGCAGAGTGGCCGCAGAAGGTAAATCTGTGTACCCTGGCAGTTGGAAACACAGACAGACAGCAGAAGGGCAGTACACAGCAGCCCACTGTAGGTATAAAATGTGTGGCTACAGGCGACGTAATAGTCAAACTGAACCAGGCTGGCTTAGTGAGCAGGAGCCAGGACATGGTAAAGGGTGGTAAGGCATATTAACGATGGTTCCAGCAGCCAGTTCATGTCCCCCTCTCGCCTACAACAGGGGCCAGGAACTCGCCTTCCACCCACGCCTGGTTCATCTTGAGAAACGTCAGTCTGTCCACAGACTTGTGAGACAGACGTGAGCGTTTCTCGGTGACCACGCCACCAGCTGCACTGAAGCAGCGCTCGGACAGCACGCTGGAAGGGGGACAGGACAGCACTTCCAGGGCATACTGCGCCAGCTCGCTCCAGATCTCCAGGCGCTTGACCCAATGCTCCATGGGATCAACAGGGGCATCGCTGTCAGGCCCGCTGTAGGACCCCATGTAGTCAGCCACCATGCGGGTCAGGCGCTGGCTGTGACCGGAGGAGGATGCTGCTGCATGCACCTCCTCTCTAGTCACTGCTGGAGCCTCTACAGTCCTGTAGAGCTCGTTGCTGAGAGACAGCAGGTCTGTGGGGCGCTTGCTGCTGGATGCAGGCACCTGCTGCTGCCTCTGTGCTGGCTGGACAGTGGGGGTGGAAGGCTGGGAGAAGGCTTCCTCCAAGCGCTCAACAAGGGCCTGCTGCAAGCTCCTTATTTGTTGCGCTGGGTCTCCTCCTGCAGGAGGCAGGAACTGGCTCAACTTCCCCTTGAGGCGCGGGTCCAACATCATGCTGATCCAGATGTCCTCCCTCTGCTTCATCTGGATCACCCTGGGGTCCTTGCGCAGGCACGTCAGCATGTGCGCTGCCATTGGGAAGAGGCGGGCCACGTGTGCTGGCACATCGACGGCAGTGCTGTCCTCATCCTCATCCTCTGCCGCCTCATCCTCTCTCCACCCCCGCACCAACTCAGCTGCACTGTGCTTATCTCCCTCATCAGCAGCAAGGTCAGGGACCTCCACCAAGTCCTCCTCCTCCTCCCCCTCAGAGGTGGACTGTGCAGCTGCATGCCACTCCTGCTGGGCCAAGGCTGCCGCTCCCTGTTCCAGCAAAGCATTGAGAGCCCTGTTCAGCAGACAAACCAGGGGCACCCACTCGCACACCATAGCATGGTCCCTGCTCACCATGTTGGTGGCCTGCAGAAAGGGAGCCAGCACTAAGCACACCTGCTGCATGTGCCCCCAGTCGTCATCGGGGACGATGGACGGGATGTTGCTGGTCTTGTCCCTTTTCTGAGCGGCGGACACAGTGGCCAGGGCAAGGTACTGGTTGACAGCGTGCTTCTGTTCAACCAGACGCTCCAACATCGCCAGGGTGGAGGAACTTCTGCACCACCAGGTTCAGCACGTGGGCAAGACAGGGGATGTGGGTCAGGTTCCCCCTGTCGATTGTGGCAACCAGATTGGCCCCATTGTCGGCCACCACCTCTCCGACTCTGAGGCCTCTGGGGGTCAGCCAAATCCTCTCCTGCTCCTGGAGTTTGGCCAACACATGGGTTGCCGTCAGTTTGGTCTTCCCAAGGCTGACCAACTGCAGCAGCGCTTGACAGTGGCGTGGCTTCACGCTGCTGCTGAGGCGGGGGATTTGGCCAGGTGTGCCGGAGGATGGCAGAGGATCGGAGGAACCTGCTGCAGTTCCCCTGACCCTGCGGGGTGGCACCACCCACTGTGTTGCTGCTGCTGCTGTGCCTGCTGCTGCTCTCCCATCCTCACCCCCTTCCACCAAGCTGACCCAGTGGACAGTGAAGGACAGGTAGCGGCCTGTCCCGAAGCGGCTGCTCCAGGAGTCCATGGTGACGTGGACCCATTCACCAACCGCGTGCTCCAGCCCTCGCTCCACATTGGCCATCACAAAGCGGTGCAGTGCAGGCATGACCTGGCGGGCGAAGAAGTGTCTGCTGGGGAGCTGCCAGTCTGGGGCTGCACAAGCAAGCAGCGCACGCATGTCGCTCCCCTCCTGCACGAGCGTGTACGGCAGGAGTTGGGAGCACATGGCCCGTGCCAGCAAGCCGTTCAGCTGCCGCACGCGACGGCTGCTGGGAGGCAGAGCCCTAACCACCCCCTGGAAGGACTCGCTCAAAAGGCTCTGGCGTCGCCTTTTGCTAGCACGGGAATCAGCGGAGACAGCAGAGGAGGCCACTGAGGACTGGCTGCCAGAACAGGTCTCAGTGTCGGCGGCAGGAGTTGCAGAGGGGGAGGGGCAGTGCGTTTCCGCACTCCTGCTTGTGGTGCTGGAAGAGCAGGAGGGCGGGTGGCTGCTGTTGCTGCTGCTGCTGCTGAAGGCTGTGCAGTGCTGGGTGTGGTGCCACTGCCAGCACCAGATGCCTTCAGCCTCTTGAACTCCTCATGCTGGTGGTAATGTTTAGCAGCAAGATGGTTGATAAGAGAGCTGGTGCTGAACTTTAAGGGGTCTGCACCTCTGCTCAACTTCCGCTGACAGTGGTTGCAAGTGGCGTACTTGCTGTGAACTGTGGGCATAGTGAAAAATTGCCAGATTGGTGACGTGAAAAACCCCCTACGGACTGGAGCCGCTGCTGCCTGTCTCCCTGTGGTGGTTGGGGGGGGGGGGGGCTTGGGTGCGGCTGGTGGTGGTACTGTCAGATGCTGCTGCTGCTGAGCCTGAGACACCAGCAGGCTGTGGGACCTGCCTACTGCTGCCAATGCTTGCAATGATGCGCCTCCTTGCAAGGCCCACAAGCGCATCCTCCTCCTCCTCCTCAGAGCTGCTGATGACATCCCCAGGTGCTGGTGGTGGCACCCAGTCTTTGTCCGTCACCCTGTCATCATCATCATCATCATCCTCCCCCTCCTGAAACATGTCCTGCTGGGATGATGACCCCCCAAACTCCTCTCCTGATGCATGGATGGGCTGCTTGACTGTCGCCACAGTCTTGCTGTCCAATCCTTCCTCCCCCAAAGTGCCCATCAGCATCTCCTCCTCAAAATCGCCAACAACAGCAGACAATTCACTCATGATGCCTGGGGTCAAAAGACTGCTGAATGACAGGTCGCCAACTGACGGTGAACTGGCCTCCTCCCCAGGCCCTGCTGGGCGGCTGCTGCGAACAGGGGTGGTGGTGGTGGTGAGGGTGGAGGCCTCGGATGCAGAGCTGATGGCGGGCTGCTCATCCTCCGTCATCAGTTGCACCACAGTGGCTGCATCCTTTTCCTCAATGGGACGTTTCCGACCCGGCTGGAGGAAAATAGGAGCAGGTACTACACGCTGCTGCTGCTGTGTCTCTGCAGCGTGAGTTGCAGATGCTCCTGCTGGGCGCACAAGGCGTCCACGGCCAGTGGCTATAGGCGGAATGTTAGCCACTGACGCAGCTGCTGCTGCTGCGGAACTGTGCATGGTGGCACGGCTTGCCACAATGCTGCTCCCTCTCCTCCTGATTCCCTTGCTGCCCTTCCCCTTGCCCAAACCGCGCTGGCTGCCACTTCCAGACATCTTAGATGTTTTTGGCGTAAACAAAAAAGTTTTTTAAAAGGGCGGGTGAAAAAGTGGGGTACTTTAATGGAGTGGGTTGGTGGGTGAGGTGACACTAATCACTAAGTGATTAGATCGCTAAGTGATTACTAGTACAGTACAAATACAAAATACAATAATCAGTAATCAGTAAGTGTGAACAGTGAACAGTGAGTGTGTCCCCTAGTACACTAGTACAACTAGAAAATACAATAATCAGTAGTAATCAGATTCAGTAGAAGGAAATAGAGTGTGTGTACTACAGTCAGTGCACGCACACACACATGCAGGAGCTAGCCTATGAACAGTGACTGAGTGTCCCTAGTACAGTAAGTACAACTAGAAAATACAATAATCAGATTCAGTAGTAATCAGATGATTCAGTAGAAGGGAATAGAGTGTGTACTGTGTACACTACAGACAGTGCACGCACACACACACGCAGGAGCTATGAACAGTGACAGTGAGTGTCCCTAGTACAGTATAACTACAAAATACAATAATCACTCAGTAGTAAAGGACAAGACAGGGTAGAATACACAGCACAAACACAGGTATAGATGAGAAATAAACTAACACAGAACAGGAGGACAGCTGCCCACACAGGCAAGGCCCTGAGGCCGAAAGCTCTAAGCTTGCCTGCAGCAGCAGCTGTCTCTATGTAACACACAAGCTACTAACTAAAATACAATCTCTATCTAGCTAAAAACAATATAGGTGTGTATAGCAGGTGTATGTGAGCAAAAACGCTAGGTGATTGACACAATAGAGCACTTGCTAAGCCAAAGCACAAAGGAGCAGATCTCTCTCTGTACAAGTCAAGCAAGGACGGAAAAACCTAACATGGCGGCCGCTATTTATAGGGTAGGGGCTGACCAGGGTCCCCCTCTGTGATTGGCTGCCGTCAGAGGGCCTGGGAGCCCTCTGATTGGCTCTAAGGACATCAATCTGGGCTATGACGCTATTCGAGCTCGGTATTCGAGCTCGAATAGCGCTGTTTGCTCGAATAGCGCGAATAGTGAATGGGATATTCGAGTTCACTCGAATAGCCCATTCGAATAGCTGAAAAAGAGCTCGAATAGTCGAGCTACTCGAATATTCGAGCTCTGCTGAGCATCCCTGCTGTAGAGGAGGAGGAGGCCATACTTTGAGCATATTTCAAATGCTTGAAATATACCCCTAAGTATGACCTCCTCCTCCCTTACAGCCATACCAGTACTCATCAATGGTGGCAACCTGCCATGTAGAACTCAGGGGTATATTTCAAGGATTTGAAATATTCCCCAAAGTATGGCCTACTCCTCCCCTACAGCCATACCTGTCCTCACCAAAGGTGGCAACCTGACAAGTAGAACTATGGGGCATATTTCAAATGCATTAAATATACCCCTAAGTATGGCCTCCCCTACAGCCATACAAGTCCTCGCCAATGGTGGCAACCTGCTGAGTAGAACTCTAGGGCATACTTCAAACGCTTAAAAAATACGGTATGGCCTCCTCCTCCCCTACCGACATACCAATCCTCGCAAATAGAGTCAACTGGCCAGGTAGAACTATGGGGCATATTTCAAATGCTTGAAATATACCCCAAAATATGGCCTCCTCCTGCCCTACACCCATACTAATCCTCGCCAATGGTGGCAACCTGCCGAGTAGAACTCTGGGGCATATTTCAAATGCATGAAATATACACAGATGTATGGCCTCCATCTCCCCTACAGCCATACCAGTCCTCGCCAATGGTGGCATCCTGCCGAGTAAAACTCTGGGGAATATTTCAGATGCTTGAAATATACCCCTAAGTATGGCATCCTCCTCCCCTACAGCCATACCAATCCTTGCTAAACATTTGAAATATACCCCCAGTTTTGCCTCCCGTACAGCCATACCAGTCCTCGCCAATGGTGGCAACCTGACGAGTATAACTCAAGGGTATCTTTCAAGCGTTTGAAATATGTCCCAAAGTATGGCCTCCTTCTTCCCTACAGCCATACCAGTTCTCCCCAATGATGGCAACCTGAGCATTTAAAATATGCCCCAGAGTTCTATTGGGTAGGTTGCCGCCACTGGCAAGCATTGATAAAGCTGGAGGGGAGGCAGAGGCCATATAAAAGGGTATATTTCAAGCGTATCAAATATGCCCTAAAGTGTGGCCACCTCCTCTACTACAGCTATATCAGTGCACGCCAATGGCGGCACCCTGCCCAATAAAACTCTTGGGCATATTTCAAATGCTCAAAATATACCCCTGAGTTCTACTCAGCAGGTTGCCACCATTGGCGAGGACTGGTATGGCTGTAGGGGAGAAGGAGACCATACTTTGAAGTATATTTCAAGCGTTTGAAATATGCCCCATAGTTCTACCCAGCCTGTTGCCTCAATTTGCGAGGATTGGCTGTAGGGGAGGAGCGGGCAACATTTTTCAAGCGTTTGAAGCATGGGGTAATTTTCAAGCGTTTAACGTTTGAAGTATGCCCCAGAGTTCTACTTGGCAGGTTGCCATCATTGGCGAGGACAGGTATGGCTGTAGGGGGCTCATACTTAGGGGTATATTTCAAGCATTTGAAATATGCCCTAAAGTATGGCATCCTTCTTCCATACAGCTATACCAGTCCTTGCCAATGGTGGCAAACTGCCGAGTAGAACTCTGGGGCATATTTCAAATGCTTGAAATATACCCCTAAGTATGGCCTCCCCTACAGCCATACCAGTCCTTGCCAATGGTGGCAATCAGCCGAGTAGAACTCACAGGTATATTTCAAGCATTTGAAATATTTCCCTTAGTATGGTCTCCCTACAGCCATACCAGTCCTCGCTAATGGTGGAAACCTGCCGAGTAAAACTCTGGGGCATATTCCAAATGCTTTAAATATACCCCTAAGTATTGCCTCCTCCTCCCTTAATGCCATACCAGTCCTCGCCAATAGTGGCAACCTGCTGAGCAGAAAACAGGGGTATATTTGAAGTGTTTAAAATATGCACTAGAGTTAAACGCATCAGGTTGCTACCATTGGCAAGGACTGGTATGGCTGTAGAGGAGGAGGAGGCAATACTTAGGGGCATATTTCAAGCGTTGGAAAAATGTTCCAAAGTATGGCCTCCTCCTACCCTACAGCCATACCAGTCTTTGCAAATGGTGGAAACCTGCCAAGTAGAACTCTGAGGCATATTTAAAACGCTTGAAATATACCCCTAAGTATGGCCTCCCCTACAGTTATATCAGTCCTCACCAATGGTGGCTATCTGCCGATGAGAACTTAGGGTCAGATTTCAATCTTTTAAAATATGGCCCAACGTATGGTCTCCCCTACAGACATACCAATCCTCGCCAATGGTGGCAACCTGCCGAGTAGAACTCTATGGCATACTTCAAACACTTGAAATATATGCATGCAAGCTGTTAATGGAAACCAACATCCTCCTCCAGTGGTAGACAGGTCATGTGTATGCTCGGTGTGTATTCGACCCCACAAGTGGGGCTTGTACTCTTTTGCAGGTAGGCACTAGTCTGTTTTTAAGTAGCGCTGCTCATTTCCTTGCTATGTACTAATGTAATTCGTTTTTGGTCAGCTGCTCCCACTCAACAGCCATGCTTTCGGTGTATATGCAGAGCTTCTGTTTGGGTTCAAGGTGCGTTTGTAGTTCCTGGGGGGGCTCAGCGCATCTCTGATGGAGGCCATTCGGAGGCAGCCTGGTGTTGCGCTGATCCACCTTTTGCGCAATTTTCAATTTTCGATTTTATTTGATTAGCCGCACCCAGGCTATGCATATACATAGGTTAGGATTTAGTTAGTGTTAGGCCCCTCCCATGGAGGATTGACTTCTTCGCAGTGGGAGGGACGAGTACTTAATAGGTTGCATGCAAGCTGTTAATGGAAACTAACATCCTCCTCCAGTGGTAGACAGGTCATTGGTATGCTCGGTGTGTATTCCCCCCCACACGTGGGGCTTGCACTCTTTTGCAGGTAGGCACTAGTCTGTTTTTAAGTAGCGCTGCTCATTTCCTTGCTATGTACTAATGTAATTTGTTTTTGGTCAGCTGCTCCCACTTAACAGCCATGCTTTTGGTGTATATGCAGAGCTTCTGTTTGGGTTCAAGGTGCGTTTGTAGTTCCTGGGGGGGCTCAGCGCATCTCTGATGGAGGCCATTCGGAGGCAGCCTGGTGTTGCGCTGATCCACCTTTTGCGCAACTTGAAATATATCCCTAAGTATGGCCTCCCCTACATCCATACCAGTCCTCACCAATGGTGGCAACTCCTAACTATGGTCTCCTCCTCCCCTACAGACATACCAGTCCTCGCCAATTTTGGCAACCTGCCAAGTAGAACTCTGGGGCATATTTAAAATGCTTAAAATATACCCCTAAGTATGGCCTTCCCTACAGCCATACAAGTCCTTGCCAATGGTGGCAACCTGCCGAATAGAACTCCGGGGAATATTTCAAATACACCCCTAAGTATGGCCTCCCCTACAGCCATACTAGTCCTTGCCAATGGTGGCTATCTGCTGAGTAGAACTCTGGGGAATATTTCAAATGCTTGAAATATACCCCCAAGTATGGCCTCCCCTACAGTTATACCATTCCTCACCAATGGTGGCTATCTGCCGAGTAGAACTCTGGGGAATATTTCAAATGCTCGATATATACCCCCAAGTATAGCCTCCCCTACAGTTATACCGGTCCTTGCCAATTGTGGCTATCTATCTGCTGAGTAGAACTCTGGGGCACATTTAAAACGCTTGAAATATACCCCTCAGTATGGCCTCACTTATAGCCATACCAGTCCTCGCCAATGGTGGCAATATGCAGAGTAGAACTCTGGGGCATATTTCAAACACTTAAATATACCCCTAAATATGGCCTCCTCCTACCCTACAGCCATACCAGTCCTCTCTAATGGTGGCAACCTGCCTAGTAGAACTCTGGTGCATATTTCAAACACTTGAAATATAAACGTAAGTATGGTGCACACCACAGACATACCAGCCCTCGCCAATGGTGGCAGCTTGCTAAGTAAAACTCTGGTGCATACTTAAAATGCTTGAAATATACCCCGATGTATGGCCTCCCCTTCATGATCATTACCTTGCCGCGGTGAAGGGGCTTGCGTATCACAATGAAGCAATGACCGCCGGCTATATGATTGTCTCGGAGGGGGGGGGGGCATACCCACAATAATAAGGTCATTGCTTCATTGTGGACAGACCAAATTTGATCAACTGGACAGTTGCTGTTCTGTCATTGAGCTACCATAGCCCGGCAACCATATGGGCTGGAAAACCACCATCACCTGCACTCTCGTCATGGTGCGCACTAGTCCAGCACGGCCGTCACTACACAAACAGCTGTTTGCGGTGCGTTACACAGTGAGTTTGGTGTGTCAGTGTGAAGCAGTACTCTATTTACACTCCCTGATAGATGTATACACATGCAAGATGTTTTAAAGCACTTTAGGCCTGCTATTTAGCATTCAATGTGATTTCTGCCCTTAAAACGCTGCTTTGCGTCAAATCCAGGTTTTCCACGGGACTTTTGGAGTCAATCCCACTCATCCATGCAAAAACTCAGATGTTAGATCCCTTGAAACATCTTTTCCATCACTTTTGTGGCCAGCATAAGTGTTTCTAGTTTTCAAAGTTCCCCTCCCCATTGAAGTCTGTTGCGGTTCGTGAAAGTTTGTGCGAACCAAACTTTTGCAGAAGTTCGCGTTCGCGGTTTGCGAACCAAAAATCGGAGGTTCGGGTCATCTCTACTGCTCTGTGGGTGGGCCCAGTAGGACAGCACTCTCTTCTGTAAGGGCTGGTGCACACCAGAAGAGCTTTTCTGAGCGATTTGTGATTTTAAAAGCTCCTGCTTATATTATCCTATGTGTGTGTGCACACTGGAGCGATGTGATTTTGTAAAAATTCCCCATAGCATAGCATTAGCAAGAGCTTTTAAAATCTCTAGCGTTTAAAAGCTCTTGTGGTGTGCACCAGCCCTATCTCAAGCAGTTGTGGGGATCTATTCAGCTCAGCTTTCCTAAAGCTCAATTGTACTTAGCTTAACATCCTCACTATCTTTATTGGTAATGCTTATAGAAGTGATAGAAAAATCACAAAAATAATAAACACCAGACAAGACAATACAAAGGGGATAAAATAGGTGCAAGCTTCTAGGAAATGAAGGCGTCAGGATCCAACGGAGCAAAAATAAGGACAATAAGTGTCAACGATGCAATATATAATCAAGGCTAATAAGCCAGCAACTGGTAAACAATGGCTAACATTGCACAATTGTAATGCAGAAGGCGCTACAAGATAAATAAGCAGAGGATCAATAAAAATCAATATCAAGGTGCAACGTGCTAAATGCCTACCATACATGAATCACAAGTCCTATCCATACAAGGTACAATAAAAAGTGCAACATCTTGCAGGCAACAATCATATAGTGACATGAGAAATAAATAAATAAACAAATAGGGTATCAAGTGCAAAGATACTGTACATATCCAAATATGCTGTTACCCATGAAAAAAAATCCTAGAATGCACAAGCATGAATCAAACTGATAATGGACCGTCTGCAAAAGACATGTCAGAGCCAATGAAGATCTGAGCACTAGAGCGCTAACTGTAATGAAGCGGAATGCCAAAGTTACCTGAAGCTCCGCCATGCTCCTCGCCACCGCAGCATGCGCAACAAAGAGGGGTCTATATTTTTCCTTGTATCACTGATGCGTTGTAAGATTCTTTCTCTTGAGTTTTGAGTTACTAGTTTGCTTTTCTCTAGATTCGCACGGTGATAGACTACCCTTTAGTATACATATTGGCTAGGTCAAGTACCCTGGCTAGGTCAAGTACCTATTCAGTAAGGAGTTCAAGGCAAGAATCCCTAACACTGCAGGGTGGCCTCTTGAGCGCGTCCCAGTGGCTGCAGCTCTTGAGCGCTTTGAGTCCGACAGGAGAAAAGCGCTATACAAATGTTCAGATTATTATTATTATTATTATAATTATTATTATTATTATATAAATAGCAGTGCTCTCTGTAGTTTTTTCTCACTATGGGGGGTTCCTTTTGACCTTCTACAAAAATCCTAATAATTCTGGTTTTCCATGACTTATTGGAGAGCCCTGTAATACCTCTAACTAGTAAAGCCTTCCAAAGAGCCATATAATTCCATACCTTATACCAGCCATTCTCAACCTTCTTACCCTGGAGGAACCCCTGCAAATAAATTTTGGATCTCAAGGAACCCCTGAATTTGTTTTGCAGGAGGCATGGTAAGTAGGTGTGGCTGTTTATTTCACTACCCCCTATTTCAATGCCCGCCTGCCCCTCATTATACTGTCTCCTTATCATAGTGGTTTTTTTTATTCTTGTGCTCATTACTATTCTGACCCCCAATTTAGTGCTTCTTGTTACAGTACCCCCTATTATAATGTGCTCTATTATTCTTCCCCCACGATGGGGGAAAATGCCAAGGAACTCCTGCAGAGTACTCAAGGAAACATGGGGTTCCAGGGTACCCTGGTTGAGAAAGCCTGCCTTATACTGATTATGGCTCAAACAGCCTGACACAGCGGTCTGCAAGTTGCATTATGTGTTAACAAGGATTAATATGCTATAGGTGTATATAAACCTGATTTTCCAGCTCTTCAGGAACATAAGGAAATGATTTACTTATTAGAGATGGACCGAACTATTCGCCCAGTAAATTTTTCGCAGCAAACAAGGGGTGTTCGCGTTCGCCCCCCCCCCTCAGGCGAATACATAGCGTGTTTGACCCGCCCCCTATAAATTATCATTGAGCTAAACTTTGACCCCCCCTTACCTCACAGTCACCGGGCACATGGCAGCCAATCAGCCACCTGAACTGACCCCCCCCCCCATCAGAAAGTGTGTAACCCTTACACTACCCAATCGACATGTACACACGCCAAATATTTTAAAGCACTTTATTCCACCAATTTAGGAATGTAATGTGATTTCTGCCCTTTAGAGATTAAAGCACGACTCTGCGTCAACTGTGTAATTTTTGGTGGGACTTTTGTCATGGATCCCCCTCCGGCATGCCCTCATCCAGGTGTTAGGCCCCTTGAAACAACTTTTCCATCACTTTTATGGCCAAAAACAGTCTTTGCAGGTTTTAAAATTCCCCTGCCCATTGAAGTTTATGGAGATTCGCAGATTCACCAGATTCGAGAACTTTTGCGGAGATTTGGATTCGCAATTTGTGAACCCAAAATTTGATATTCGGCCCATCTCTATTACCTAATTATACGCTCAATGTTTTGAAGTGAGGCTTTATGGAAGTACAGTAACTTCATCTTGAAGGCCCATACCCACCACCCGATTTTCCCAATGATTATCCCGACGACCGGCGATTTGTTGAGCGTAGAGTGATTGTTTCCGTGAGTGATCTTGCGATGTGGGTACAGGTCGATAATGACCATCAGGGCGGCTTGGATCTTTAAGATCCCCAATGACTCCAGCAATGACACAGAGTACTGCAATCGCTAGAAGTCTTCTTAGCCCCTGTTGTGTAATGTCGCGTTGCGTCTCGCATATTCGCTCACAGGAAGTTGGATCGGGGAGTGCTCATTTTGGAAGAACGTTGCTGGATCCTTCTTCCTACATCACTGTGGAGAGTATGTGGTTTTAAAGGGTACCAGAGACCAAATAACAGAAAGAATCGATACTTACCCTGGGCTTCCTCCAGCCCCATAAGGACGTCTGAGTCCCTCCCCGTCCTCAGGCGATCTGCCGTTCAGCTGCAATCAGCTCCGGTAACGGGAGGTCTGCGCATGTGCATAAGACACAGACTGACACGACTGAACCAGTTACTGGGGCTGATCGCGGCTGAATGGCAGACCGCAGGAAGACAGCGAGGGGCTCACACGTGCTTATGGGGCTGGAGGAAGCCCCGGGTAAGTATCAAATATTTATATTATTTGGTCTCTGGTTTACTTCAAGGCAATGCTGAATATTTGCAAATACCTCCCGTTCTAGAATAGCACAATAACACAATAGTTGTTTCTATGTGCCATCTAACACCTAATTGTTTGAAAAACTGCAGGCTCTGTGCACCAATAAATAATGGGAAGTAATTAAAGGTTACTTGTTTCTTTTCTTTAGCACATAAGCAGTATTTGTCCATCCTTTTACCATAAAGGAATTGTAGTAAAAACACTGTATCACATTCCTTACATGTTCCAGAGTAGAATGCCGACTGGTATGCACAATACATCTAAAGAAAGGCATGCTAATCACCCAAATGCCCCTTTTATTACACGACCAATAAAGCAGATCAATGGATTTAATTGACTTTGCTTTTAATTGCTCAGCCCATCTTCACCATCGGTTGAGTCTTATTTCATGACCAATTAACTGATCAACCAGCTAACTTAAGGCAACTGAAAGCAGATTAATTACTTGGTGAATTATCTGTGCATGCTAAAGACCAACTCTAGCCAAACCTAAAACTATTTGTAATGAATGCAAACACTGAAGAGGCGGCACACAAAAGGCTTTGCTATTTAAAGCGTATATTGGTGGTGGAGCAACACTACATGTTACGAACCATCGCGGTTCTTCATCAGGTGTAAAATGAAACCAAATGCAATCCACATATTTATACAAGTTCAAAGCCACACCCCTGAGCCCGGGGGCGTGGTGATCTTAACTAGACAATGACCACACCTAGCTATCACAATTACACTCCAACTCATCATTTCACCACTTATCAGATAGAATAATCAATCCAAAAATGTTTAAAAAATTCACATTATTACACATTAGCATCCCTGTGATTCTACACACAGTAACACATTAGGGGAACTCCAAAATATGGCTACCCATTAAGTAAATATTATAACTGACCGTGATCCCAGGGCACTCCACTAGGGCTACCCGTGAACTCCGACCTAAAAAAAGAAAGGCAAAGGCTGTAACTGTAGTCACTACCACTAAAATCCATCATACATTGCACCACTCGCTTCGCTTGGCCTAATTGCAGTAAACAGCACCTGAGTTGCTATAAATGCTATACAAAATGCTATGAAAATGCTGAAAAAATGCTGAAAAAAGCACCCCAGTAGCTATAAAATTGCTGAAAAAATGCTGAAAAAATGCTGAAAAAAGCGCTGCTGAACAAATGCTCAAAAAAGCACATTAGCTGCTATAAATGCTATAAAAAAATGCAGTAAAATGCTGGAAAAATGCTGAAAAAATGCCGCCATAATGCCATAAAACAGCTAAAAAATGCTGTAAAAATGCTGCAAAAATGCTGCCATACTGCTACAAAAAGCTGCTATATAAAGCATTTCCACTGCATGTGTTCATTCATCCCTCTTGGGGACATCACATCAAGGTAACTAATCCATCGTGCCTCTTTCTGAAGTAAGAGCTTTTCTCTATCTCCCCCACTCCGTTCTAAATCTAGGGAATCGAGCACCATCCATCTTAATTGCGAAGCCCTATGTCTAGCTTCACAAAAATGTCTGGACACAGAGGTTTCATATATTCCTTTGCCTTCCAAGAACCCACTGATAAATCGCTTGTGTTCCTGGATTCGTACCCGCACAGCCCGTGTGGTCATGCTAACATACATCATACCACACGGGCATTTTAAACCATATACCACATGGGTACTGGCACAGGTGTATCTACCTCGAATCTGCACTTGCCTACCCGTGTGTGGGTGGGAAATGGAGTTGCCTCCCACAATTGCTGAGCACACATTGCAACTGCAACAGGCAAAGGTACCATTCCTCTGTTTATTCAACTTTTTGGTGATGGTGGCCGTGTCCACCTTCCTTACTGTGTTCTGGATCGTTCTCCCTCTTTTGAGGGCGAACAACGGTTCCTCTCGGAAGAGATCTCCTACCCCCTGTACCCCTGTAAGTATATATAGAACTTGCTTGTCAGTTGCTGGTTGTCTGCCGTTGCGAATACTAACGTGTGAGCACTCAGACCTCAGTCAGATCCTACAGTATGTTAGAACCAGTTGGAACTGGGAATTCACACTTAGCCAGATTCCGCTCTTGAAGTTTACTGTGTCATTATTGTGTTATACTTTAGACCAGTTCCGGGGTGTTGAGACCAAGGACCTCACACCCAAGTATAGGATTACTGTGTCATTACTGTGTTATACTTTAGACCAGTTCCGGGGTGTTGAGACCAAGGACCTCACACCCAAGTATAGGATTACTGTGTCATTACTGTGTTATACTTTAGACCAGTTCCGGGGTGTTGAGACCAAGGACCTCACACCCAAGTATAGGATTACTGTGTCATTACTGTGTTATACTTTAGACCAGTTCCCGGGTGTTGAGACCAAGGACCTCACACCCTAGTATAGGATACTGTGTTATTCTTTAGACTAGTTCCCGGGTGTTGAGACCAAGGACCTCACACCCTAGTATAGGATACTGTGTTATTCTTTAGACTAGTTCCTGGGTGTCGAGACGAAGGACCTCACACCTCAGACTAGAATTGTGCTTATTAATATTTTTTATGACCTCTGGCTCTGTTGACCTCTCTCTTGCTTTCTGATTCGGTACCTCCGCCCATCTGTCTACCAGTTGCCAACCTTGCCTGTACCCGGTTACCGAATCAGCCTTCTGTCTCTGTACCTTATCTGCTTGTGTGTTGCCGACCTGGCCTGTCTGACCCTTCTGACTGTCACTCATCCCTCGAGTGATCAGTGACACTAATCCTCCAGGTGTCAATTAGCTGCTAGGGCTGCCTGCTCCTCAGGAAGTCCTTCTTGCAGTTCAGTCAGGGGGCTCTACCCCATAGGAGTCCACTGGCTGCAGTACAGTCTTATTCCTAATCCATCAAGGAATCCTTGGCTGCAGTACATTCTGATTCTCAATCCATCTGGGAATCCTTGGCTGCAGTACAGTCTGTCTCTCCTCCGCTTCAGGAGGTCAGCTTGAGTACAGCCAGTTGCCACCTGCACCTCAGGGGTCCACTGGCTGCAGTAGAATCTGTATTTCCCGCTCCTCGGGAGATAACCTTTCTTACTGTTGCACAAAACACTTTACCACATTAGGTGTCCTGTGTGAAGCTATACTGGTATTATTGGTGATTCTGCAGATCACACATAATCGGGTATAGCGTCTGTATTATTGGTGATACTGCAGATCACCAATAATCAGAAATCCTCTGTGTGCTGACCCCAATCGTTACACTATTACATTGAAATTACTTAGAGGACCAAGCCTCCTGTTTATGAGCACTTATTTGCACTCTAGCATTCATTCTACACCTATTTGCTCGGTTAGTTAAAGTGTACCTGGGGTGACATGTGACATGATGAGATAAACATGTATGTGCAGTACAAAACATATTTATAATCAGTCACTTTATTTTGCTGCCTGAAAGAGTCAATTTTTAGTCATAGAAGTGGCAGCTTCTGTCTTGTCAGTACCTTGTCAGGAATATGGTAAGTATCACTGATAAGCTAATTACAGCCATAAAAGTTTTCCCGGCAGAATACAACTTCTGAGGGCACAGAGAGATAAAATACGAGAACTATTGACCTTTTTCTAACTCTGGGACACTTACAATAAATAATAATAATAATAATAATAATAGTTCTAACTTTTGTATAGCACTTTTCTCCTGTCAGACTCAAAGCACTCAAGATCTGCAGCCACAAGGGACCACTCAAGAGGCCACCCTGCAGTGTTAGGGAGTCTTGCCTAAGGACTACTTGTTGAATAGGTACTGACCCTAGCCAGGATTCAAACCCTGTCGCCCATGTCAAAGACGGTGCCATTAACCAGTACACTATCCAGCCACTTAATAGGCTGCCACTGATTAGAGACTGTAAAACATTAAACCTACTTTGTAAATGTTTAAATATAAAATAAAACCATGAGATATCTGAAAAAAAAGTCATTTTTAGGAGTAAGAGGAGAAATATAATTGCTTATCTCATCAGTTTATTTTCACCTCAGGTTCACTTTAAGGCTGCTTACACACAGGGACGTTACAGGCGCACGTTAGTGCGCCTGTAACGCTCCCCCAACGCACAGCAATGTAACACAAGTGGGCTGTTCACACTGCCCACGTTGCGTTACATGTAACGCTGCACGTTCTCCCGAAAGTGCAGCATGCTACGGCGTTAGAGCGGCTATAGCCGCGTTACACTGTTTGCACATGCTCAGTGGGGGGCAGAGAGGAGGCGGGGAGAGCCAGCTACAGTAGCCGCGCACATGGCTACTTAATATTCACTGCACTGGCGGCAGCTGATTGGCCGGCGGGACCACGTGATGCGGAGTGTCTCGCTCCGCATCACGTGGTCCCGCCGGCCAATCAGCGCCACTCTGGGAGACCTTATAGGGATAGAGCTTCCTAACACGGCTCACTCTACCGTCCTATCTTGCAGCACCATACGTTGTGTTAGGTGCACGCTATGTGACCTTAACGTGGCATAGCACCTAACGCAACGTCTTGGTGTGCAAGTAGCCTTAAGCCTTAGAGTTGCTTTAGTCCATTTTGTGTCTTCTGAATGGCCCTGAGCCTATAAATAATTCAGAGTTCCAGCGCCCTATTTAGACAGTAGTAGCCCTACACACAAGCAATGTGCTGGCATGGGATCGATTAGGATAAGGTTGCACAACAAGACAAGACAAGACAAATAACATTTATATTGCGCTTTTCTCCTGGCGGACTCAAAGCGCCAAACACATGCGGTAATCATGTAACAGGACTTTGAAATCATTCCCTAACTGTTTTCAATGCACTGAATTAAAATGCAGGTTAAATAACATGAATTCTGTGGGATTTATTTCTATTTTTAATGACATAATTTGGTACTTACATATTATACCATCTACAAATTCGGCAGCCTCCTGTTAAAATTCTGGAGTTGTTCCAATGCACCGTTCCCGAGTTATGCAGTCAGTGTTGAAAGAGGGGTGTCAACTCTTAAACAGAGGGCATCAGCTGGTACTTTTGGCATGTCTGGCAGGGGTGGTCAGAGCAGCCCGGTACAATAGACACCCCTCCTTCAACACTGGATAGCTGGAGAATGGCGCATTGGAATGACTTGGGCCCTGGTGCAAATAAATGCCAAGACTTTTGATATTCAAATGATTAAAGATCTCAAACGGAGAGCAACTAGAATTTGAACAGGAGGCTGCCAAAGTTGTGGACGGTATAATATGTAAGTACCGATAATTTCCCTTTAAGGACAACTATTAATAACCAAGTGTTATAAATTACAAACTTAACATCATTTGCTTGATAGTAATTGAAAAGGTTAATAGACTGTTAAGGTTAATTTACTTATCTGTTACATATGACACTGCTGCACAACTTCCCTGATTCTCTTTCGATCACTACTAACAATGGAGCATAAATAGTAATTAATAATCAGAAAACCCCCCTATAGGGCTGATTAACTAATGTTATACCAATAAATATGCCCATAAATGGAGAAAATACGCACTCCTTTAATTCGAAATAGCAATGTAAACACATTTAAAATTCTACCTTTCAATCACTAACTTCAGTTGATAAGAGTTAACAAACAGTGCAGAAAATGCTTATTTTACAGGATTCAGTGTGACTGTAAGCAGAGAAAAAGTTTTCTTTGTGTCTTCTTAATTAACTTTATGAAATACGCCCTTTGCATTCCAAACCCTGCTGTATTCTATGCTGGGGGGACTAGAGCGAGCTGCTGCTGGGATATTACAAACACCCCTCCAATAATGGTTTGCTCCATTGCTTCTGATGTCATCAGTAAGTAACAGAACTTTTGAAGGCAAAATTATAACATAAAAGGGAGGGTGGGGAATAATTTACAGTTGCATTTTTAGTACATAGACAAGTTATTGCCTTTGAAGTTCATAGAGGTTATTGTTGTAATTTAATTGTGCTGCCCCTATCCTTTGAAGCTCCCTATCACACTCAGTAAAGACAGGCCCTTCCCTGGAGTTATTCAAATCCAGACTGAAAAGCCACCTGTTTAGCCTGGCATTCCCAGGCTTATACAGTTCTTCCTCTGTACCACAATTTACCAATCAACCAATTATTGGTCTGAGACAAGCATGCACTGTAAATCCTATGGGAGAAAAGCGCTTTACAAATGTTATTTGTTGTTGATGTTGTAAAGGTAGCATTGGAGGATTACACTTAAAACAGGAGAATATGGGGTATTATGCATGTCATCTCCTATCCTCATGTATCAGTGCGTTGGGTAGGTCTACAATAGATCTCAGCAGTATTTATTTTTTAAACACAACTACAGCTCTGCTCTTGCCCTCCCCCTCCCCTGGAGGAGTGGCCAGGAAGAAGGGATGTCTTCATCATTCTGAAAGCAAAGAATCCTCCATGTACATTAGAAAGAGAATATAATGGCTTTTGTTCCAAAGCATATTTCACTTTAGGGAAATACTTCCAGAGAATACTTGTTTTAGCACAATATTTGATCAAAGTCATACTTTTCAAAAGAAAATCAATTTAATTAATCATTTTTATGAGTTCATCCCTAACTGAAAGTTTAACTTGCCTAAAGCTTGATCTAAATTCAGATAACGCTTCAACATCGGCTTGTGACTTTTAATCCTCCACCAATCGAGTGCTCACACCCCCAACTGAAAGGAACTCACCATTGGTGTAGATCTACACCAATGGTGAGTTCCTTTCAGTTGGGGGTGTGAGCACTCGATTGGTGAAAGATTAAAAGTCACTAGCTGATGTTGAAGCGCTATCTGAATTTAAATCGAGCTTTGGATATGTGATATGCTTATCTGTTATTGGAAGCGCATCCATTGAATACCTTGTATACCTTAAAGGGCTAAACTGTTCTTAGCCTTTACAACCGTTTATTGGCCATCCTATGTGTAGTGGCAATTTTGCATACATTTCTGTGGTGTTGAATGATTGAATAGCTACAATATTCTTTTGGTCGATTGTAGGTGTCCTTATGTGCATTGCCACCTTATGGCTATATATAGGAATTGAGAAATCCTGAAAGGAGTGTCAGATATACCATATAGGGATGTACTAGCACTGTATTACTGGCCATTTTAAATGATAACACTATCTATTTTAAATAACGTAAACAATAGCTGACATGTTTTGAAAGTATACATATTATTAACCATTTTATGCCATGGGCTGAAAGAAACAAATGGACACGTACACTTTGGCAGAATAGCCAGAGTTGTATAACTGTCCTATTTGTGCTAAAGGTGCAAAAATAGGATGTTTATAAATGTCTATTTTGCAGGAAGTGGTTAAAGGGGAATTGTAGTCTGGCATAACATGCAGTATCAACTTTTTCCCCCCTACTCTTTATTGCCCATACACTTATCTTACTTCCTTTTGCCCCAAGGTAATGTCACCTGTGTAAAAATCACAAGTCCCTCAGCATAGAGTACAGCAAGGCTGGGATGCTGGTATTGCAAAGGATGTATTATATTAAATGCATCCAGAAAATTTAGTAAGTGAAGAAAATGTTCTCTCTTCTGCTTATAGTCACATTAAATCCTACAAAAAAAAACAAAAAAACCCTTTCTGATCTGTTTGTTCACCTTTATCAAGAGTATAGCAATAAAACGACAACCAGGGAAGCTTCTAAGCAAAGTGAAACACATCTATAAACCTTTTGAGTAACTATCCTGCAAATAACTTAAACTATATTTTCCACTTTAAAGTAAATGTTTATTTATAACATGTTTCAAATAAATCTATACCCTCATGTGCCAGGCATGCTTTCTGTGGTATGTTTCCACTGATAGGTTTTTTGTTTGTTTGTTTTTTCTTCGCCTGCATGGGAGCTGCCATTTTGTTGCTAATAGTAAGAAGATATCATCTTGGCCTGTCATCTGAAATAATAAATAATAAATAGTTGTACAAATGTAGTAGTAGTACTCCTGCTACAGGGTGCACTTTAATTCATAACAACATCTATTACTTTTTTCTTTATTTGTTTTTCCTCCTTCAATGATCTAAAATCTGTTTGTTATCTGGAACAATAAAGTTTTCAGCACAGAGGTAAAGATGGAATCTTAACTCTCCCAAGCTGCGATTTGTTGTGATCTCCGCTGAGTGCTTGATCCTTACACGGTGATTGAAGTCCAGGTTAGGTCAGTGAAATCCTCGGGTATAAAGCCAAATTCACACTCGGAAGGATCTGAAGGCTCGGACATAATATATATTTTAAGGAGAATAAAAAATATTCTATTTTGATTTGTTTCCGCTTCAGTGCAAAATCCCATGTTCCTCAGTTTACTTCACTAACCTTTAAGCTTTGATGTGCTCCACTGCTGTCCTAAATGGGAATCACTGTGCTGCTTTCTCACCCTTCCATCCATAGAGATAAACAGACATATAGAGAACCTGGTGCTCTAAATTTATAAGAATGATGCCTGTCAGTCTACTAACAATTACTTCACTATTCATGCTGGTGGTCATGACTACCACTGCTGCTATTACGCGTATATTACCTAGGAAATGTAAAAATGAAATCATACTAACAATAATTCTGTCAGCTAAGACAATAAGAAGGACTTCATCCTAATAAAGCTTAAAGGGGCACTATGGCAAAAAATTGTAACATTTAAAATATGTGCAAACATAGACAAATAAGAAGTATGTTTTTTTCCAGAGTAAAATAAACCATACATTCCTTTTCTCCTATGTTGCTGTCATTTACAGTAGGTAGTAGAAATCTGACAGAAGAGACAGGTTTTGGACTAGTCCATCTTTTCATAGGGGATTCTCAGCAAAGCTTTTATTCTTTATAAAGATATTCCCTAAAAATAATTTAAACAATCATGCTGGCCAGTTTCCCTGCTCGCTACACAGTTTTCTGGCAATTGGACAGAGCAACCGCCATTCACTAAGTGCTGAGAGATGGACTAGCCCAAAACCTGACACTTCTGCTGATTAAGCAACAAAAGGTGAAAGCTCTTAAAATCCAAGTGAACCTAAACTTTCAAACAGAACTGAAAGAGTGCTAAAATGGACACAAGCCAAATGTTATATGTTAACCATCGACCTAAGAGCCCAAAAGACTATCAAAAAACTACATGTATCATGTTCAAAAAATATTATCAGTAATTATACAAGACCCCAAATTTAAAAATGAAAGAAAAAGCAAAGTACTTTCCGTGTCAAATAAATGTCCCTTTCCTTAAGCCAGAAGTGTCAGTGAAACTAGTCAAACCAATAAATGAAGAGGGAAATTCAAATAGTATTTAAGAAACAAAATAAAACCCCTGACATAGATGGCTTCACTGTTTCCTACTATGAAAAGCCAGCACAGCACAATGAAATTTCCGAATAATTTAGGAACACAAACACAGTAATTCCACAACCCCAAATCACAAAAAGGCCATACGCAATTCAACCATAAACTAAATTTTTCTGATTTTCTCACTTTTTGAACTACCATCTACTGCCCATAATGGAAACTCAAATTGATCTTTAGAAAAAGATGATTAGTGTATTTGCCTGATTTTCTTTTTTCAAACAATGCAATCAATCTAGAAAATGTAATGAAATAAAAAAGTGTATAGTGTATGGCGACCATTACTAGTAATGATCACTTTGGTAAAGTGTACACAGCTGTAGCCTGATATCGCTGGCTTCCTGATCAATGACCTACTAGGATGTTTCACGTTAGTCTATGGCCTCAATTCACTAAGATCATGCTGGAGATAATAAGGCAAGAGAAAACTTACCTCCACAAGTTAGAGAGTTATCTTATCTCATCATTCCTTACGTTACCTCCTCTGTAGTTAATTTACCTCCTCTGTAGTTAATTTTCCTCCTCTGTAGTTATTTTCACACGCAGTTAATTAACAGCCTGTCTTTAACTCTGGAGTTGTTTTAAGGATTGGAGAGTTAACTTAAAGACAGAAGAGTTAACTTTAGGTTAGCCTGAGGTAAAATGTTTCCTGAATACTACATGCCTTATCACCATGGTAACGACTCTAAAAACGTTATTAAAGACAGGAGATAAGCTTAGTGAATTGAGGCCATTGTCATTTGTTCCTTGTTGGCAGTCCTACAATCAAATTCAACAGCAACCCTTAAAGGGATACTGTAGGGGGGTCAGGGGAAAATGAGTTGAAGAGACCCGGGGCTTCTAATGGTCCCCCGCAGACCATTAGGATGTGCCTGTGCAGCCACTCACCGATGCTCCGGCCCAGCCTCCGGTTTACTTCTGGAATTTCAGACTTTAAAGTCTGAAAACCACTGCGCCTGCGTTGCCGTGTCCTCGCTTCCCCTGATGTCACCAGGAGCGCACGGCACAGGCACAGACCATACTGGGCCTGCGCAGTACCCTCCTGGTGCCATCCGCGGGAGTGAGGACACGGCAACGCAGGCGCAGTGGTTTTCAGACTTTAAAGTCTGAAATTCCAGAAGTGAACCAGAGGCGGGGCCGGAGCATTGGGGAGTGGCTGCACCGACACAGGATGTCTGCGGGGGACCATTAGAAGCCCCGGGTAACTTCAACTCATTTTCCCCCGACCCCCCTACAGTATCCCTTTAAATGACTATTCAAAGTCATCTCCACATCAACATACTAATAGGAACCAGATGGGGTTACCCACTATGCCCAGTGATATTTGCCTTAGCAATTTAGCCATCAGCCCACAAAAGTATACAGAACAGAAATAGTAACAAAAAATAAATAAACTGACTGCATTCAATGATCACTTCATAAAGATACTTAGAAATGCACTAGTTAGACTCTCAAAACTAGAAGTATAAAAGCCCGTACACACTAGAAGTATAAAAGCCCGTACACACTAGAAGTATAAAAGCCCGTACACACTAGAAGTATAAAAGCCCGTACAGGGCAGTTTCTAGGCTAAATTGCACCCAGGGCGAAGGTGTAAAAATTGCACTCCCTTCCCCCCACCCCCGTGGACTCGGGAACCCTTACGCTTTAGGAACAGAAATACAGACACAGGTCACAAGTAGATCTGCCTACTTTCTAGTGACCAGCCGCTCATCCAGGAGGAAGCAGGAAAACACCCAGGCGAGGAGAACCCGGAAAGCAGACTCCTCCATGGGCGCCGTGCACTCACAGCCTGCAGTACCGCTACAGGACAGCAGGTGTCATCACGTGGTGGTGACATGATGATGACTTGAAGTCTGACGCAGGCAGCCTAGGAGGAGTCAAGGAAGGTGATCGCGCTGGTAATCTACTTCTTCCATTTGGCTGCACCACACGTCACCAGCTCCCTAGCGGTAATATCCTTCTGCCAGCGCCCCCCTTCATCTACTTGCTGGTCTGCGCCCAGTGCGGTCGCCCTGCCTGCACTGCCCAAGAAACGGCCCTGAGCCCGTACACACACACACACACACACACACACACACACACACACACACACACACACACACACACACACACACACACACACACACACACACACACACACACACACACACACACACACACACACACACAAGAAAAGTAATGTATAGCTCATTTTACTCTGGAATAAATGTACTTCTTATTTGTATGTGTTTTAAATTTTAAGATTTTTGCGACAGTTCCTCTTTAAGGAGAAGTGCCACTGGATTAGGCACTTCGTTAGAATAAAACATTTTATCAGCTGTAAAGCACTCTCCTAGTCTACTAGCCAACTAACCTGTACAAATGAGCGGAAATAGATACAGTATAAACAAAGAAACTTTTTATGCGAATCATAGCTTCAAAGACAATAATGTTACCGAAAATGCCTGGCAGAAGGTATTTACTAACCAAGTAGAAGCATTCCAAAAAAAAAGACTTCTGAAAGACTGTTTAGGTTTAGCCTATAATACGCAGGCCCATATGCAATTCACTTTTTCTCCTGAGTTTTCACCTAGGTGATTTTTTCACAACTTGTCATGAAATGCCTTTTAAGCCACCAGCAAGCAAGAAAATACTCAAAATATATTTGATAATACTTTTTCACATACTTTTGGGTACTTTTTCAATTGTAAAATGTTGAAAATTTAGTTTAAAGAGATGAAAATGATCTCCTAGGAGATAACTCAGGTGAAAAAATGTATTGCATATGGGCCACAGAGTTGTAAATAGAAAAAAACTGTGATTTTATGAAAATCAAGGGAAAGCAATACTCAAGTGTTAATTACAATAGCTGATATAGCTACATGATAATTTTATTATAGCACATTGTTGGGTTTTACTTTCAAGGGGAACTGAAGTGAGAGTAATATGGAAGCTGCCATATTTATTTCCTTTTAACTAGTACCAGTTGCATGGCAGTCCTGTTGGTCTATTTGGCTACAATAGTGTCTGAATAACACCAGAAACAAGCATGCAGCTAATCTTGTCAGGTCTGACAATAATGACAGAAACACCTGATCTGCTGCATGCTTGTTCAGGGGCTGTGGCTAAAAGAATTAGAGGCAGAGGATCAGCAGGACAGCCAGGCAAATTGTATTGCTTAAAAGGAAATAAACATGGCAGCCCCCATATCCCTCTCACTTCAATTGTCCTTTCAAGCAAATCAAAATACTTACCTAAGGATAGAGAAGCTTCTGGATCCTCCAGAGGCTAGCTACCCTGTCCTCTGGACCCCCAGAACGTCAGGGCTCCTCTTCTGGCTTGAGTACGGCCGTTCTGCACCCACGTGAGCACAGCTGTAGTCTGACTAACTGTGTAGGTGTGGCCATACACATGCAAGCGCTGTATGGGTGTACTGGCATCTGAAATTCATTCTGAAAACCCTTTGTTGTAATTCTTCACGAAGGGGGGGGGGGGGGGGGAGCAAGCTCAACATTGGGGGGGGGGGGGGGGTAATCAAGAGGATAGTGTGGGAAGCCTCTATAGAATCCAGAGGATTCACTCTAAAGGTGGCCACACACCATACAATTTTTTAAATATCTGTTCAATTTAAGGATTGCAATCAACTTTTCTGACTGATTGTAACATTTCAAAAATATGACCAATGTACCACACACCTATGTTCAATTTTTCCCCAATTATGATAAAAATGATCGGAAATTCTGACAAAATTGCTAGGGTGTGTATATTAATAAAATGACAATCTAACACACACCATACAATCTTTAGAAAGATTGAAGAAAACTATCTGGCATTCCGAATCGATAAAAATTGAAGAAAACGGGAAATCCAATCGGATTTTTCAGTCGAATGAAAAAAAGCTTTCGATTTTTCGGGAGATACGATCGTTTTTATCGAATTGCTGTAAAATCGGATCATTTTATTGTATCGTGTTTGGCCACCTTCAGATAAATATGCGTTTTCTGTACCTGAGGTTCTCTTCAGGTACACTTTAAAGGATCTGTATTAAGAAAAATGTCCCCTTGGGGGTACTTACCTCGGGAGGGGGAAGCCTCTGGATCCTAACGAAGCTTCCCCATCCTCCGGTGTCCCGGCAATCTCCTGCTTGGGTCCACCAAAGCGCGGCGATGTAAATATTTACCTGGATTAAAGGGGCACTACAGCGAAAATGTAACGATCGGTGTAACACAGAGAGGATCTGATTACCGGTGAACTGCAGTCTCACCAGGAATACAGAATATACCCGATTATTGGTGATCTGCAGTATCACCGATAATCAGATATATCTACTAACCTCTGGACACCAGAAAGAACAAGTGAGTGTTAGATTCAACAGTATACTTTGTGTACTTCTCCAGAAGTATGTTCCTTCCTATGGCCTAGACTCTCCAGGGGGGAGGAGCTAGGCTGAGGGTAGGAAGGACAGAGCGTGAGTGACACCCGAGAGGGAGGGTGTCACTAACAGGTCTGGGAACTGCCTCTAACAGTAAGGCCAGTTCTCGAGGTCGGCAAGCCAGGTCGTTAACACACAGACAGATAAGGTACAGATACAGGAGGCAGATACGGAATCCAATAACCAGACAGGGTTTGATAACGGAGTATCAGATAAGCACAGTACAGAATCAGGAGGCAAATACAGAGTCCAGGAACGAGCAGAGTTTGGCAACAGGATATCAGAAATAGCAAGGTACAAGATCAGAGTTCAGAGGAATAGTCAGACAGGCAGAAGGTCATAACAAATAATACAATTCAAAGTTCCTGATGCTAAGGTGTGAACGCCTTGATGTCAACACTTTTGGAAACTATGCTAGAACACAGATACAGACAAGGTCTGAGTGCTACCACGTAGTGATCGCAACGGCAGACAACCAGAGAATGACCAGCACCCAGTATATATAGTAAAGCGCTCTCCAGCGCCTCCCCTAAGTGCTGGACCAATGGCAGGTGGTGGAAATGTCAGCTGACGCGCCTGGTTTTCTGGCTGTCATATAAGCTCTGCCTCTCAGCGCGCGCGCGCGCGTCCTTCTGAACCTGTGTGGACTAGCAGTCCCAGCCACACCAGACATGTCTTGTAATGCAACCACCGATTCAGGCGCGGGGACCGCCGCCCCGCTCTCTAAGTGAGCGGCGGTTTCCCCGCATCCAATCGCAATGTCAGCTGCTCTGTCATGCGTGCAATCCGCCGCCTCCAACGCGGACTCCACCGCTCTGCCCACGGCATGCGGCGGTTTCTTCGCGTTGTGCCGCCATGTCAGATGCGGAAACAGCCGCCTCACTCTGAGCCCTTGCAGCGGCTTTTCCGCGTTTCCTCACAGAAAAACTGTAAGATTTAAAATATGTGCAAACATATATAAATAAGAAGTAAATTTTTCCAGAGTAAAATGAGCCATTAATTACTTTTCTCCTATGTTGCTGTCACTTACAGTAGGTAATAGAAATCTGACAAAAGTGACAGGTTTTGAAATAGTCCATCTCTTCATAGGGGATTCTCAGCAAGGCTTTTATTCTTTATAAAGATATTCCCTAAAAAGGAATTAAACAATGATGTTGGCCAGCCTCCCTGCTCACTACACAGTTTTTTGGCAGTTGGACAGAGCAACTGCCATTCACTAAGCGCTTTTGAAAATAAATATATCCCTGAGAATCCCCTATAAAGAGATGGACTAGTCCAAAACCTGTCACTTTTGTCAGATTTCTATTACCTACTGTAAGTGACAGCAACATAGGAGAAAAGTACTTTATGGCTCATTTTACTCTGGAAAAAAATGTACTTCTTATTTGTATATGTTTGCACATACTGTATTTTAAATTTTACAGTTTTTCGCTGTAGTGCCCCTTTAAGGAAGGAATAGCCGAACTCGATCAATGTGCTCTACTGCACAGGTGCGAGTCCTTTTGCGCTTGTGCAGTAGAGCAGATATGATAGGGCTCGGCTGTCTCTGCCTAGCCCGAACAAAGAGCCGCTACTGCGCCTGCGCTGGATTGCAGAGAGGTAAATAAATCAGCGCTTGTCAGGCTTGTCGGGGGAGGATTGTGGGAGGCTTTGGGGGAGCAAGCACTGGATTGCCTGCAGCTACAGGGATTTGGGAAGCCTCATTGGGACCCTTATGCTTCCCCCTCCTGAGATAAGTACCTCCCCCCCGGACTTTTTTTTTTATTACAGAGTCTCTTTAAATAGAAAGTGGCCTGCAGTTTTTTTGAAAAAGTGCTGGAGGAAGATCAGCATACAGACTTCATTCCCTGTAAAAACAAATGAGCAGTGCAACCAAGGGGAAAAGTCGCATTGTGCATTATGCTGATGTTGTGGCCCATACAGTGAAGCATACAGTCAATGTAAACTGTGCTTCACTGCCAGTCTGCCACTGTTAATGTGCATGTTATGTGGTCGCCAAATCGGGAAAGCACCGCTTTCAAGCGTTTAGCGATTTCCCTATCCTTTCTATTGAATCCCAAGCGCTCAGAAAATGGTGCCAGAGCCGCGTTTGCGATTGGATAGAAAACTCATCACTCATGTGAGAACACTCACATAAGCTAACATTGCACAAGTGCTTTTAAGGCAATTTTTTAAATTGCCAGCGCTTAATAATTAGCGAAAATGCTTATAATGTGAATAAGCCCTAAATGTCTATGTATTGGAAAGACTCATTCATGCAATACATCAAGAAAATCAACGCAGCAGAGTTCACATTGCAAATCACGGGCACATCCCTGATCTTGAGGAAATCCAGTTATTTGCATAAACTATAAAGAGAGCAAACAACGGGATTTGCAAAGGATTTACCAGTTTCCACGCAGGGATTTTATCAAGATAGTGTTAAGCCTCTTGAAAATACCATTTCAAGTCAATGGCTGCTCTATGTTTAATACAGTGATTTTCCACCTATTAAGACCAGCTGGTCCCACTCAGCAGTCCTTTTGTTTGGCCAGAAGACTACCATCCTTTAATGCACTACAACGAGTTAACTAATATAATACCATCACAGCACATGTATTCCAGATCCCGCTGTGCGGAAAGATCACACACTATATTAGCTCAGAGCATTCTGATGAAGGTTTTTACAACTATTAGTATTACTATTGATTTTATTTTGTAGTTATGAGTTTCTCATTTCCAAAAACATGATCAAATTAATTTTGTGAACAGTTTTCATTGTATAAACAGTTATAAAAGGATTTTCTGCATTTTTAGATTCATTCAGTTGAGGATCTTGTAAGAACGTCTGCAGTTGGACTCCACAAAACTGGACACCCCTCTCAAAGCTGGACCTACCATTCTGCATTCAGGACCTCTAGATATAAGGTCCAGCAAAGCCTCTGATATTAAGATGGTTGGGTTGCAACTTATGTTTCACCCATACAAACTAGCAGGGAGGTAGCATGCAACCTTAGCTAACTGTAACTATAAAGAGATATAGGGCACATTGCATACCCGTCCAGGAGTCAATTTGTTCTTGTTCTCTGCACCAATGAATTGATTTAGCTGGCTGTTCTCTGCTCAAACTCTTAATAATGTATCAGGGGTGTAGAAATAGCCATAGCAGCAACAGCAACTGCTATGGGGCCCTGAAGAAGAGGGGGCCCAGATGGTACTTGATGTGTTCACTATTAACCTTGCTTTGTTGCTCCACCCTCTTATCTCAATGCTCATGGACTATGCACAGTGTGCATTGCATGCGAATGTAAATTGACCAATCACATCCTATTCATAGGGTATGCCATGGGGCTACATAATGTCTAGCTAAGTCACTGTACTGGATATAAAACTCACACATGGCTGGATTTATACAATTTGCCACCATAGAAAAACTTTTCTGTGCTGCCCAACCTTCCATGTACAGCAGCCTCCTCACATGCAGTGATTGCCCCCATTTCTTGTGCACCCCTTCTGTGCTATTTTTTTTTACTCCTTATACAGCCTTTATTTCCACATGTATCCTTCATTGACATTAGCACCTAAGTACTGCTATATCCTACCTAATAATTGGCAAGTGTCCCTGAGTCCCATGTCCGTGTGTCAGTGCTTTTTGTCTCTGCGCATGTGCACGGAGGGACGCCGAGAGCTGGGGGGGAATGACGTGCGGCAGAGGAGGACGGGTCCCGAAGGGGGGTGGTTGGGTGCGTGCCCAGTGTGTGCCAGGCAGGTGCGCGTGTGGCGTGTGCGCACGCGGCGTGCAATGTATGCGCCGATAGAGAAACCAGTGCGGGCAGGGGGGGGGGGGGGGGAGGAATGGCGCCACCACAGCCTAGCGCCGTTTTTAAACGGGCCCTAGGACTAGTATATATATAATATGTGTGCGTTTTTTTACACTTTATTCGAAAAGGGTATTTTTCTTTAAAATTTTGTGTTGCATTGACTAACACTGTGTTTCCTTAACCTCTGCTGAGTGTAAAGGCAGCTGCTACACTCCTCCACACATACGCATTGGGCTCTCTCGTCAGTGCGGGCGGCTGCTCGGGGTCTGCCTGCAACTACCGGCGGGGAGCCTCTTTGTGAGGTTTTCCTGTGGATGACTGAAGTTAGCTTGTGCAGTTAGCAATATGTCGGCTCCTGCAAATGACTCCAAGATTTAGCTTGAGGCCGGTTTATAACGGCGGTAACGGGGCATTAGCAGGGTACATGGAAGTACTATCTGCCAGAGGTAGGCAGCAGTTAATTTATGAAAAAAAAAATGTAATTTAAATCTCACTCCTCACTTGGTTGTTCAGACTTACCACCAGACGTCAGTCTTATCATACACTGACAGTCTAATGAAATGTAATTAAAACCATTTTTTTAAATATAATTATACCTTTATTTAAAACGTTGTATTGCTGTTCTAATCATCCACTTTTTAAATTATTTGTGAATGATGTCCTTTAACCACTTGAAGACCACAGTGGTAAACCCCCTAAAGACGAGGCACATTTTTACTAAAATGGCCACTGCAGCTTTAAGGCCTAGCTGCAGGGCCGCACAACACAGCACACGAGTTACCCCCCACCCCTTTTCCCTCCACCAACAGAGCTCTCTGTTGGTGGGGTCTGATCACTCCCAAGTTGTTTTTATTTATTTTTTTAAATAAATATTTATATCTTTATTTTGATTTTTTTTTTACTATTTTTTTTTTATACAAATCCCTCCCTCCCCCAGCCGGACAATCCTGGCGATCAGCTGTCATAGGCTTCTGCCTATGACAGCCGATCGCTCTCAAGTGCCCCAGGGGGACAGCCCTGTCACACGGCTGTCCCCAGTATAGCGCTGCTGCTGATCGCAGCGCTGTACTAACAGAAAAGATGGCTGTTTCGCCGTCTAACAGTCTCCCAAGTGGCGATCGCCGCTCGGAGACTGAAGGTGGGGTGGAGCTCAGCCCCCCAAGCAGGAGATGAGCGCACAGCCTGCGCGTGATCTTCTGCAGTAGCCGGCTCCAGGACCTGACGCCAATTGGCGTTAGGCGGTCCTGGGGCTGCTGCCACGTTCACACCCATTGGCGTGACGCAGTCGTCAGGCAGTTAAGCTTACAAAAACATTTGTGTAGCTCAGGTTTATGTCCACTAGAACGTATCACTATATCCATAGACAAGTTTTATCTGCAGATAGTAACCCTGCAAATGCCATTTGGAGATGTCTTGCGGTGTTCTCCAACCCTGTCCTCAACAATGCATGTTTTGTGGAAATCCACAAAAGTAGTTAATCAGCTCTGCTGAGACACTAATTACCTCACCTGTGAATGTTTGTGGTTTCCTGCATAACATGTACTGTTGGTGGGCCTTGAGGACAGGGTTGGAGAACTGTGCTCTATAGAACTTGCAGACACATTTCAGATAAAAAGTGACTTGGTGGCCCTCATTCAGTGAACTCACCTTGGCCGAAGATTCATCAGTACTGTGAGAATGTGATGGTAACTGAGGAAACCCCATTTACCCCTGACCGTAGCTATGATGTTCATCAGACACCTGACCAAGAAAAATAGATCTATCCATTCATCGGAGCACAACACCTCATCCTGTAGCAGCAGTTGGTCGTACAGCAGATGATTGGCCAAAACACCTGGACCCATATGCAATTAACAATTTCTCCTGAATTTTCTCCTAGGTGGAATTTTCACACCTTCTAAATAAAATGCTTTTAAAACCACCAGCAAGTGAGAAAATACTCAAAATAATTGTTATAGCACTTTTTCATCTACTTTTTGGTACTTTTTCAATTGCAAAGTGCTAAAAGGTTGTTTTAAAAAGAATTTGACAAATTATCTCCTAGGAGAAAAGGTGAATTTCATATGGGCCCTGATATCATATGTGCCCGGGGGTGCCGTTAGAGTGGCTTACTGTAACGCCAACAATCATGGTAAAATCTCGTGTGCTTTTACCAGATTGGTGTTTTACTTTAAATCGTAATGTTATTAAATCATTTTTCAACAGTAGTACACTAAGAAGAGTGTACCACATTGTCCCCTTGTATCAGACCACACATTACATTACAACAATCAGTTTCAGGATAGAGACAATCAGTTTTCCCTATTTGATTTCTGCTAGAGTTGAAATGATCTGACTTATACTATAAATGTGAAAGTTTAGATGTTTGGATGTTTGTTACTCCCACACGCAACAATGTCTGAATGGATTTGAATGAAATTTGGCCCACACATAGTATATTACCTGGAATAACATATAAGATACTTTTTATCCCCATAACTAAAAAGTGGGCGGAGACAAATATAAATTTCACTAGGAAAATGTAAACTGCAGCCATTCTTACACTATTAATGGCAGGGTTCTCAAACTTTGCACAGTTGGTCACTGGGTGACTGGGATTAATATTTAGAAAAGTGGGTGGAGCCTACAAAAGCCAATCAAAATTCACCTATTGATTTTCAAGGGGAATGTTTGATTGCTGCCATCCTTGCGCTGTTAATGGCACAAACCTGCTACAGTCATTGGGTGATTGGGGTTTAAATTCAGAAAAGGGGGTGGAGGCACAAACAGCCAATCAGATGTGTTTCATTTCAATGCAAACTATTGATGCCAAAGACTGCAAAGCTCACAAACTTGGTCAGGGAGTAATTGTGTGTTAGGGTTAGAAAAAAGTGGGCGCAGCCAACACCAGCCAAATACATACCCGGGTAACGTGGGTCATTAGCTAGTGTAGAGTAAAAAAGTAGAAGTGACACCAGATCATGCATCATACAGACAAAATAACCTAACCTCAAATCATTAAGCAACGATTTACCTGACAGCAGTTTGGAGGGGCAGAGCGCATATTATACTATAAGTGATCCAAAGTAACCCTGCAATATTATAGCTGTGGGTGCAGGCTGTTCATTCTTACTTATTACTACTGCCTGTAGAGCACCACCCACTCACTTGTCAATGCCACGGGAAATACCACGTTAGCCCATAATGCCCAAAAGTAGATAAAACTGGATTAAGAGCAGATAAAATATAAAAAGAAGAGGTGGCTTACCTCAAATGATGACACTATACATAATGAGAAGGTATTTAGTTAGACAGTGATGGCGATGTATTTCACAAGCTCTTGCCCACTTCCTCAGGCTAATAATCATGCTAACGTAATAACAAAGTAAGACTGTGAGCACCACTCTAGTTGGATCTATTTTAGGGGCCACTCCCCCTCCCCCTTGTTCTTTGCACGCATTGTTAGAGGGACACCACCCTTATATGCTATAGTTGGGGGTCTTCATCAGGGTCGGACTGGGACACCAAGGGCCCACCAAGGAAGTTTCAGCCTGGGGCCCACCCCCCTCTCCTCCTCCCCCCCCCCCCCCCATTTTGGGCTCACATACACATGTACTCTAGAAATTTTGCATGACTTTATGGTAGGGAATAGATTGTGAGCAATTCTGAGGACAGTCTCCAATAGGGATATGTCTAAATGCGAAACTAAATGGGTGTCACCACGCACTGGAACATCGGCGTGGTCATGATGAGTCATGGGCAGACTTAAAAAAAAAATACAAAACACAAAATAAGTAGCGGCGTTATTCACAGAGATTAGGTCCGACCAGATACATTGTAGATAAAATATTCAAGTAGTTACATGCCTCATAATTCATCAAGTAGTCAAATGGCAGCAGATACCCCCACAAAATGCAATCAGGTTGACGGCAGATACCCCCACACAATGCAATCAGGTTGGTGGCAGATACCCCCACAAAATGCAATCAGGTTGACGGCAGATACCCCCACAAAATGCAATCCAAAAGTCACTTATCTATTGCAAAGTGGCAACAGCAATTTAAACTAAATAAAAACGTTTTTACTCATACATGAACATTATGGAAAATCCAAGTTGAAAATAAACTGTGAAGATAAACAATTTCATCCATCCTACTCCTGAAAAATGTATTCTTTTTTTTTTTATTTTAGAACCTGCCAGTTTTATTTTCTGTTTTAAAAAGCTAAAAAGTAGCTATTGTCTCATATGATGATGATTCAGCCTTTTCCATAGTCTCGCAGTTAGCAATCATGTGACCCTCAACAAGACAAATTCAGCAATCATGAGGTCCCCTGTCAAGACAAAATCAGCAATCATGAGGCCCCTAACAAGACAAATTCAGCAATCATGAGGCCCCCAACATGACAAATTCAGCAATCATGAGGCCCCCAACAAGACAAATTCAGCAATCTTGAGGCCCCCAACAAGACAAATTCAGCAATCATGAGGCCCCCAACAAGACATTCAGTAACCATGAGGCCCCCAACAAGACAAATTCAGTAACCATGAGGCCCCCAACAAGACAAATTCAGCAGTCATGAGGCACATAAATAAACAGCATTTCACATAAATAGGCAGAATGCCCACTTAATATGGTATACACCTCTCACCTGGCTTCTGAATTCTCCTCTACTGGCTGCTGTGCCAGGCAATACTGTTTTTGGCTGGATTGGGGATGATGTGTGGGCTGAAAGGCCTGGCGGTGATGCTGTGGCCGGCCTGGCGGTGATGCTGGGCTGTACTTGGCTGGTTGAAGTAAATGTTGGCCTGACTGTTGGTGGTGATGCTGTGGCCTTTTTTACAGTGATTCTGGGCTGGTTGGCTGGTGGTGATGCTGGGCTGGCCTGGATAGTTTAGGTAGTGACAGGTGCACCCTAGTTTAGGTAGCACCAGGAGCCTCCCAGCTTAGGTAGTGACAGGACCCCCAAGTTTAGGTAGCGACAGGAGCCCCCCAGTTTAGTTAATGACAGATACCCCCCAGTTTAGGTAGTGACAGGAGCACCCAGTGTTTGTAGTGACAGGTGCCCCCCAGTTAAGGTAGTAACAGGTGCCCCCCAGGGTATGTAGTGACAGGAGCCCCCAGTTTAGGTAGTGACAGGGCCACCCAGTTCAGGTAGTGACAGGTGCCTCCAGTTCAGGTATTGACAGGCGCCCCCCCCAGTTCAGTTAGTGACAGGTACCCCCAGTTTAGGTATGACAGGAGCCCCCAGTGTATGCAGTGACAGGGACCCCCCCCCAGTGTATGTAGTGACAGGAGCCCCCAGTTTAGGTAGTGACAGGGCCCCCCAGTTCAGGTAGTGACAGGTGCCCCCAGTTCAGGTATTGACAGGCGCCCCCCCAGTTCAGTTAGTGACAGGTACCCCCAGTTTAGGTATGACAGGAGCCCCCCAGTGTATGCAGTGACAGGGACCCCCCCCCCCCCCAGTGTATGTAGTGACAGGAGCCACTAGTTTAGGTAGTGACAGGGCCCCCCAGTATAGATAGACAGGTCTATAGGTGTCCCCAGTTTAAATAGCCAGATCTATAGGTGTCCTCAGTGGCAGCGGAGAGAGAAGAGAAGCGGTGGGGAAGGGAGGACGTTTCCCCCTCCCCCTTCCCTCACCTTGGGGCTCCCCCTCTCTCGCTCCCCCCTTTAGAATTAAGTGATGCGGCAGGCAGCGCCGCTGTGCCTGCCACTTCTTTTCTCTCTCCGCTGCCACCCCAGGGCGGGCGGGCCAGCCACGTCCGGGTAGCTAGGGGGGGGCAGCAGCTAGCCAGGGGAGTGCGCATGCCCCATTTTGCCCTATGTAGGGACACCCATGGCATGGTAGGCAGATAGGTAGCCGGGTAGGCAGTTATGTAGCCGGGTGGGAGGGTAGGCAGATAGGTAGCTGGGTGGGCAGTTAGGTAGCCGGGTGGGAGGGTAGGCAGTTAGGTAGCCAGGTGGGCAGATAGGTAGCTGGGTGGGCAGTTAGGTAGCCGGGTGGGCAGTTAGGTAGCCAGGTGGGAGGGTAGGCAGATAGGTAGCTGGGTGGGTAAATAGGTAGCCGGGTGGGCAGATAGGTAGCCGGGTGGGAGGGTAGGCAGATAGGTAGCTGGGTGGGTAGATAGGTAGCCGGGTGGGCAGTTAGGTAGCCAGGTGGGAGGGTAGGCAGTTAGGTAGCCGGGAGGGCAGATAGGTAGCTGGGTGGGTAGATAGGTATCCAGGTGGGCAGATAGGTAGCCGGGTGGGCAGATAGGTAGCCGGGTGGGCAGATAGGTAGCCGGGTGGGCAGATAGGTAGCCGGGTGGGAGGGTAGGCAGTTAGGTAGCCGGGTGGGCAATTAGGTAGCCGGGTGGGAGGGTAGGCAGATAGGTAGCTGGGTGGGTAGATAGGTAGCCGGGTGGGAGGGTAGGCAGTTAGGTAGCCGGGTGGGCAGTTAGGTAGCCGGGTGGGAGGGTAGGCAGAAGGGTAGCCGGGTGGGAGGGTAGGCAGTTAGGTAGCCGGGTGGGCAGTTAGGTAGCCGGGTGGGAGGGTAGGCAGATAGGTAGCTGGGTGGGTAGATAGGTAGCCGGGTGGGCAGCCAGTTAGGTAGCCGGGTGGGTAGATAGGTAGTCGGATGGGCAGTTAGGCAGCCGGGTGGGAGGGTAGGCAGATAGGTAGCTGGGTGGGTAGATAGGTAGCCGGATGGGTGGGTAGGCAGTTAGGTAGCCGGGTGGGCAGTTAGGTAGCCGGGTGGGAGGGTAGGCAGAAGGGTAGCCAGGTGGGAGGGTAGGCAGTTAGGTAGCCGGGTGGGCAGTTAGGTAGCCGGGTGGGAGGGTAGGCAGATAGGTAGCTGGGTGGGTAGATAGGTAGCCGGGTGGGCAGCCAGTTAGGTAGCCGGGTGGGTAGATAGGTAGCCGGATGGGCAGTTAGGCAGCCGGATGGGAGGGTAGGCAGATCGGTAGCCGGGTGGGTAGATAGGTAGCCGGGTGGGAATGTAGGCAGTTAGATAGCCGGGTGGGCAGTTAGGTAGCCGGGTGGGTAGCCAGTGGGGGCCCCGACTCCTTTGCTCCCCCTCACCTGGGTGTCCCCCCTCCTATTACAAGCCGCGGGGAGGGCAGCTCTTTTCCCCGGTGAGGCCCCCTCCTATCCTCCCCCTCCCTCACCTCGGACTCTCGCAGGGCCCCCCTCCTATTACGAGCGGCGGGAGAGCGGCGGGTACAGCAAACTTCCGGCGAGGTAAAGCAGAAGATAGAGGTCCAGCTGCCTCCCAGTCGCTGTCTCCTTTGTAATTGCCGCGCACTAAACCAGGAAGCAGTGCGAGCGGCATAGAGGAGACAGCGCAGCCCGGGAGGCAGCTGGACCTCTATCTTCTGCTTTACCTCGCCGGAACTTTGCTGTAACCGCCGCTCTACCGCCGCTCGTAATAGGAGGGGGGCCCTCTGAGGTGAGGGAGGGGGAGGATAGGAGGGGGGCCCCCCGGGGGGAAAGAGGTTTTTAATAAATTTAAAAAAAAAAAAAAAAAACGTCACGACGCTAGTGCCCCCCTCCCTCTTAGCTCTGGGGCCCCCAGGAGGAGGGGCAGTCGGGGCCCACCGATGGGACCATCGGTGGTTCGGCGGCTCTGTCCGAGCCTGGTCTTCATTGTTTTACAAGAGAGTAACCACAATAAGAAGACTCTGTGCTTGGTTGGTTACTCTGATTAGCAACCTTATTTTGTGAGAACTCTTCCTTTTTCTTCCCCTACTTTTGGTTCTTACTGGACCATTTGGGCTCCTGTTCTCTGTATGCTTTTTTAAGGCGCCTTGTCATCTTGCTCTCTGGATAGACCAGACCTCTTCAGACCTCACCTCACAGCTGCACTCCAACCTTTTCTGATGCTCCATCTGATATTAGAACTAACCTCTAGTACATTTTATAGATACATAGCCATATTGCCACCTAAAGTAAGGCTCACCAGATAAAGGATTATGTTGCCAAACCATTGGTTAGCTGATGCGTTCACTGCAGTAAATGTGTTGTTATTTGCGGCGAAGGAAGGAAGATGCTAAGGTTAGGCATCAGGAAGGGGGGTTTTGAGGTTGGTGTCAGGAAGGGGTGATTTAGGGTTAGGCATCAGGAAGGGAGGTGTTAGGGTTAGGTGTCAGGAAGGGGGGTTTAGGGTTAGGTGTCAGGAAGGGGGGTTTAGGGTTAGGTGTCAGGAAGGGTAGTTTTAAGATTAGGCGTCAGGAAGGGGAGTTTTAGGGTTGGGCGTCAGGAGGGGGGGGGGGTGTTAGGGTCAGGTGTCAGGGAAGGGGGTTTTAGGGTTAGGCGTCAAGAAGGGGGTTTTAGGGTTAAGCGTCACGGAGGGGGGTTTTAGGGTTAGTCATCAAGAACGCGGTTTTAGTGTTACAATTACAAATGCTTTACTACCGTCATTAATACTGTACATATTTTTTCTATTTCATTTGGCACCCAATTCACAATGATGTATATCGTTTAGACTTATATCGGCTTCACCCAGTGCCCATTTTTCCTTGCGCCTCTTTGTCATGCATGCATTATATATTCTTCATGTGTTTAGCAAGAGTAACATCACCATCTTCCATAGTGCAATAATACAGCAGAGTAGCATGCGAGCATACCTGCACATAGGGGCAGCAAACTAAGGAAATTACTTCAGATCGCTAAGGGGTGAATGCACTAAACTGTGTTAAGCAGAATAATGTGCATAAAGTCTTATGGCACAATAAGTAGAGCAGAATGCAACACATTACATGCCATACATTACGCTCTATGCAGTTTAGTGCATACATCCCCAAGTTACATCTTCACATGCATATTATAGATACTCCGTTATATTGTAACTATTCAAATGAAGTCCTTTGTTCAAATCATCAAGATGTTTGTCCTACAATTATGGGCAATTGAAAAATATTTTTAGGATAAATTATCATTGATGTAGTAAAAATAAAAAGGTGAGAATTAGCAGAAAATAAACATTTTGTTAAGAATAAGAAGCATTGAGTAGAGCTGCCGATGAAGCAAATCCTAAGAATGGATTGTGACATACTGCCACCTAGTGGATGGAAATGTTTTTTCAGATCTTGGAGGAAAAAGATAGTTTGGGTTCAATGTGCTATGATAAATTGAAGTAGTAACGCATGTAGGTGTTTTATGTGTTAATAATAGGACGCTATAGTGAATTAAAAAACGCTTAAAATGGATATCCAACACTGTAACTGAAATCTGTCTAGAGAGGCTGCAAGGCTGCTGCTTGTATATTACAGATGCAATATTTTAATGTATTATTAACATTTAAAGAAAGCCTATTTTTAACCCTCCTGGCGGTTAAGTAAAACCGCCAGGGGGCAGCGCAGCACTATTTTTTAAAAATTTTTTTTAAACATGTAGCTAGCCTAGCGCCAGCTACATGACAGCCGCTGTGCAGCGGCATCTCCCTACCCTCTTCGATCGCCTCCGGCGATCAAGCCCGTTCGGAAATCCCGCTCTGAATGGGATTTCAATTAGGGCTTCCCCCATCGCAAAGGGCGGGGCGACGTCAAAGGAAGTCCCGATCCACCCCTCAGCGCTGCAGATCTGCCTCTACACGCATCTATCAACGTGTATCGCCGCCTCAGCCCGCCCCTCTCATTCTTCCTTCACTAAGAGGGGAGGGGGAGAGGTGGAGATACGCGCTGATAGACGCGCATGGAGGTAGAGCTGCAGCTGAAAGCTCTGCCTCTCTCTTTGTCTTATGCCATTGACCATAACGACTGGCATTGTTCAGGCAGAGGAGCCCAACGCTGGCCAGCTTAGCCTTTCCAGCAATGTCAGCTGGCATGGGGGTTTAAGGGGGGAGGAGGAAATGGAGGAAAGGATCTAGGCTTTACTTTTTAATTTTTATTTTTTTATGAAAGCAGTAAAAATAAGTGCAAAAGTACCATTGAGTTTAACAAAATGTCTTATTAACTAGGTTAAAAAGATGCTTTTTTTTACTTTATTAATTATATTTATTTTAGAAAAAGCATTGAGGCTATAACTGATACATGGTTCTAAAGACACCTCCACAAAAGAAACCGCCCGGTTACCCACCTAAAGTCACCCATGTAACCCTCAAGTCATTACTGTAACTGGTGGAGCAGGTAAATCTAATGCTCTGCTGCACTACCCTACAGAATAGGGATGTAGTAACAAGTAATAAGAGTGAGCCCCCATAGCCCCCAGGCTCCCCTGCAGCCTCAGGGGCTATTGATTTGCTTCTGCTCACATATCACCTCTAGAAATGACCAATAATATACTCATAATTCCAGCTTGCATGAAAATGTAATGCCCCCTGCTGAGACTCACACTAATGGTCACACACTTATCAAACCTGACAAACATCTCCTACATATTCTCTAACTACAACCTTCTAAAATTCCTTCTCCATTCATCTTGTCTGAAAACAACTCCAGTGCAGACTCATATACTCTCATAAGTAGAAACTTTCACAGCATTGGTGCCCAGGCTTTCTTAGCCTTCCTCAGGGCCGGGCAGAGGCGGGAGAGGCTCCAGCCTCAGGGCGCAGTGTAGGAGGGGGCGCACAACTCACTGAGGTATCATTCCCTTATTGTTTTGAAGCAGAGCGAAATAAGAAAAGGGGATACCTGGCAGTGACTGCAAGCCAGATAACTAGATATTAAGGTGTTGGAGGTGTTGGGGGCCCTGTGGCCCTCTTAGTCTAATAGCAATCAGTGTGTGACGGCTGGGGTGGGAGGGATGGAGGGGCACACTTGGGTGTCTCAGCCTTGGGTGCTGAAGGACCTTGTCCCGCCTCTGGCCTTCGTGCAACATTTATTGATTTTGCCTACTTTCTTTGACCAAGAATTTGCATCCACTCACTATCATAACTTGTTCAGCTTCTCCCTCAGCTCTCTTTTCCCCACCCTTCATCATCACTGTGCCAACTGTCAACACAGGTTACGTGATCAGGCTAAACCCTTGAAACACCACAATGCTGGTGTAAGATGAATTGGCAAAAACAAAGATGCTGTACATCAGTTTAGGCAGAGCCAAGCAGTGGTCAAGCAATAATATTCTTCTCTAATCTCTTTCAGCACTTCAGTTAAATCTGTAATACTTTCAGCTCCCTGCTCCATCCTCTACCTCCATCTCAGCATTTCAGCCTTTGTCACAGTTTTTAGATATAAAATTCACAACATCAAAAACAGCTTCACTAGACTTTGCACACAGAACAGATGCCTGTCCACATTCTCTTTAACGTCTTCCTCAGAATTAGCTGAACACAGGCTGACCTCTCTAGTCACCAGGTCTTGTCTATCTGTCCTATTGATCTTATTTCTTCCAACCTTATATCTGCCTTGCTTGCCTTAACTGCTCTGTTCAACTACTACCCTTTCCATGGACATCTTCCCTTCCATGTTCGAACACACTCGTATAACCTTTACTGGATCCTGCAGCCGTACCCACCTGTCTATTATTTTCCCTTCTCTTCTAAACTACTCAATCATTAAACTCAGTTTGACACATAATCTGTACCATAATCTGTGGCCATCCAGAATCTTACACTCTTGGCTTTCTTTCTACCTCCTCTAGATTGTAAACCTTCAGGCAGGGTCCTCCTCCTTTTGTGTCCTACCTGATCATGCACCTCCATTACTGTGCACCCATGCTATGCATCTGAGTGAACCTAACTTGCCTAATCTCCATGCTCCCATCCAGTGACTAAGCATTACCTTGTACTCACACTGTGCTGCGTGATCTGTTTTTTCTTGTTTTCCTGTGTTGTCGTATTGCTGTATGTCACCCCTAAATATTGTCTGTAACCTTAACTAAGTTCCATCGTTGCGTAATATGTTAGCTTTTTATAAATACAATAAATAAATAAATCAAATACCTCACAAGAAGGACTTTCAGCAAAATACATTGTAACACGACCTTCTCCAAACAGCCTCTTTTCTGTAAGAGTGTCACATGGCTCAGTCTTCAGACCCCTTATCTTCTACATCTATAATTATGATCTCAGTCATCTTATCAACTCATTCAGTTTTCATCATCGCCTACTGTATATTTTGACAACACCCAACTTAATCTATCTGCTGCTTATCTAGCTACATTAATTGTTCCAAAGCATTTGACACAACGGTACAAATCAGAATGCTCATCCCTATTACTGAGTGTGCACCAAAGGCCTGCTATTTTTTCCTCAGTACTATGTGCTAAAAAGCTTGTCTTATGGCTCTTATGGCTCATACACACGCTTGACCAAAGTAGGCTGAGGCAGCTTATAATGACTGCCTCAGCTGATAATCATGCCTCCGATCCAAATCTGCTAGAGTTCTGCCCAGTGGATCAACTCATTGCTCGCAATGGCTGATCCCATTGTTTACACCGATCCCCCGCCTGCTGTGTGACATCACGCACATGCCGCTCCGTCATCCCTCTGCCTCCCCTCATAACATCGTAGAGTGTCGTCAGCAACACAGCTGACACGTGTCTGTAGAGCCTGGCCCAGTGATGTTGCACAAGGGGATCGGGTACCAATTCCTGACGGGCGACATGGATCAAAGGTGTGTACGCACCTTTAGTGTAACTGCACACACATCTACCTAACCACTTCAGAACACAATAAATCCTACAAATTCACAGTTCTAAGTTGCTTAAATAGACCTAAATAACTGCAGCTATCTCTCCCTGAAGCATACAATTGCCTACCTGTCTCTTGCTCCTATCACATTGAAATTGCAGAATGGTGTGACTAACCTCCCCCACCCACTTTCTTAATATCTATGGGATCTCTTCCCATTAGCTGCTGGATCTTGTTGTGCATTCTGGGAGCAAATGATTTGCTCAGCAGATGCCCATTCCAGACAAAATGTTGGCGCCACACCACCCCTGGTTTTGCACGTGCTTATTTGGCGACAAACCAACAGCTTGGTGAATCACTGAACCTTTCTCGGGGGAAACTTCAGAACGTGAGAACGCCCCAATTTTGTTGTGACATTGAAATGAAAAATCTTGTTTGCTAATTTCCGTTCATCTCTTTCTCTACACCCAGCTGCCCCACTTCATCTCTTCATATGTCACCTTTACTTTCCTATTCATCGTCCTCTGCCCTTACTGCTATAATCCTCTTCTTATATTATTTTTCACCTTTGTCCTCTTCTGCACCTGAACCTACATCTGCCTTATTGCTGTTCTGTTAACTAACAGTAGTCAGATGTAGCTGTTTTACTTAACTTTCCTGCCTATAAAAACTATATCAGTACAGCAAACAACAGGTGTATTTTAGGACAAGTTTTAAAGAGAAACTTTGTCCAAGGATTGAACTTCATCCCAGTCAATAGCAGATACCACCTTTCCCATGAGAAATCTTTACCTTTTCTCATATACAGTAGATCATCAGAGACATCTGTATGGCTGATGTTGTGGTGAAACCCCTCCCACAGTGTGATGTCAGGGCCATAGCCCTGACAGTTTGCTGTCCTTGAACTTCCTTGAATTGTGGGAAATAACTGCCGAGCAATAAATGAACATTCAGCATCACCTGGCAAAACTAAAGATGTGATAAAGTTAAAGTGGACCCAAATTAAAAATACAAGATTTCAGAAACAAAATATGTTTTCTAAATTATAATAATAAATAGCAGCCTTTTTTCAGCTGCATGATGACAAATATAAAATATTTTACATTTATTGGAGGAACCCCTCCCTTCCTTTCATATTGCCGGGATTTTTCCAGCAAACTGGTGGAGGAGATAAAAAACAAAAACAAAACACAGACTGCTACTGATGATGTCACAGGGGAGGTGATCTCAGCTTGTGTGAGATTTCACATAGACCACACCCCTGTGAGGGAGGGTAGCTGATGACAAACCCATGATCTAAAACCTCCTACTAAGCTCAGAAGTAATGGCTGCCACCGTTATAACCCTAGTTATAAAAAGAGAAGGGTGAAAAGCATACACTAAAATGCTCATAGGCTTAAAGGAGTGTTTATTTATCTTTGTATGTGTCAGAGTGGTGCAACTAAATATTTTGAATTAAAAAAAATGTTTGGTTTGGGTCCGCTTTAAGAATGTAAATCAGGGAGAGGCAAGATTTTACAATGGGCAAACACTGACTATGTTTAAATAGTTTTTATTGGGGTTTTTGAAAAAGAAAAGAAACAGTACAGCCAAATAGACAGTAGCATACATTTGTCTATAAGAATTTCACATTAGTAACAATAACATAGAATATATAACGGCTGTGGAGGACAGTTTTTAAGATCAGAAAGTATTCATAGTAATGATAACACTTGTTTATATGTCCTACATGCAGTGATAAACAAATTGGTGCACTACACACATAAGGATTTACACAACACATTGTTGCTAATTGTGTTATTGAATATGTGTTTCATAGTAGGATGAGATTTATGGTATTTCCGTAGATAAATAATTAATTGACTATGTTGTTTTGAGATTAGTTGTAATTAGAATGGAGCAGATCTCCCTAGGAGTTGGGGGACCAAAACCCCCCTGCTGAACTCTCAGGGGTTGCGTCCATCTCAAGGGCCAACACTGACTAAATCATTTATAAATTAATATCGTAAACAAAATAAGCAATTTTATTCATAACATTATTTTCACTACAATTCCTCTTAAGAATACCTGTGATAATACTGAGCATCCCTGCTTAATGTCTGTGTGTACTTACATCTGTAGCTGTGGCTTAATAATTATGCCCCAGGAGGATGTGTGCTCAGTTCCCACCAATATAGGTAGGTCATTTATGTGTTATGTGCCAAGATTCTTTGAATCTGAGTGATACCATTTATTGGCTTATTGGCTAACTTAAAAGAAAAAGAGAAAGCTTTCGGCTAATAAGCCCTCTTCATTCTCCATTCTTGTTGACTGAAAATGTTGGAACACCTATCTTAACCACATAACGACCAGGCTCTCTTTTGGTGCGCTGGGCTGTGCAGGCTTTTCAGCTTCCTGCACAGCCCAGCTATGGAGCCCAGCGATTGGACTCACCTCCTTTTTTTGTCCCTAAGGGGACATGCCGCCGGAGGGGTCCGATCGCTGTGGCTGTTTTTTTCCCCCAAGCCTCTATGAGGCTCTCTCTCCCTTCCTCCCTCCTCCCTCCTCCCCTCGGTGCTCAGAATTGGAACAGGACGGCTATCCGTCCTGTTCCGCCTCTCATGGGCATCAGCCTATGAGAGGATGGCGCTCCCCGGCCAATCAGAGGCCGGGAATCGCCGATCTCGTACAGCGCTGCCGGGGACCGCAGCGCTATACAGTTGTAAACAAAAGGGATTTCTTTCCCCTTTCGTTTACAAACAGCTTGCTAGCTGCGATCGGCGGCTAGCAGGCTAATCACAGAATGGCAGGGAACGATCGCGCATGCGTGCGGCCGTTTGTTTGTTTATGGATAAGTGCTGTCTGGTTGTTTTCATGCCTGCCAGCAGTAATGATGCTGACCTGCAGGCTAATGGAGGATCAAATAACTTGAGCAAATTACACAACGAGTATCAATCATTTATTGATCTATCTTCTATTTTTTAACTTCTTACTTTGCAATATGTTGGGTTATTTTCTCCTACTGCTGTCTTTAGATAAGGTTCCTCTTTAAAGGATACCCGAGGTGACATGTGACATGATGAGATAGACATGATGAGATAGTACAGTGCCTAGCACACAAATAACTATGCTGTGTTCCTTTTTTTCTTTCTCTGCCTGAAAGACTTAAATATCAGATCTGTAAGTGGCTGACTCAGTCCTGACTCCGACAGAAAGTGACTACAGTGTGGCCCTCACTGATAAGAAATTCCAACTATAAAACACTTTCCTAGCAGAAAATGGCTTCTGAGAGCAGGAAAGAGATAAAAAGGTTCAATAGTTCATACATTTTAGCTCTGGCATACTTTAATGAATGTGTCATTGAGCAAAACCAATAAAACAGTTAAAACTCAAAAAGTACAAAAGAATTTGGGAAAAAACCCTCAAAAAGTAGGTTTAAACATAAAATAAAACTGTGAAATATCTTAAAAAGTCATTTTTAGGAGAAGGAAGATAGATACAATAGTTTATTACATTAGTCTATTTTCGCTTCGGGTGTCCTTTAACCCTTTGAGGACCGCGTGCATTAGATTCTATGCCGCACTTGTGGCTGTTCTATCCTGATGTGGCGTAGAATCTACGCCGGCCCGCCGTTTCCGCTTCCAACGCGATCGTGCGCACCCGGAGGGGGAGATTAAGCTGTCATATGACAGCTGACATCTCCCCTGAGTGATCAGCAGCATCGTGTATTGCTGCTGATCACGTGATCACTACGATCGCCGGCGGATCGTAGTGATCACTTTGACAGCTGCGGCGGCAGGGGGGAAAGAAGAGGATCCACTCACCTCCCTGCCATTCCCGCGATGATCGGTGCTCCCCACCGCTCTTGCCGGTATCTCCAATCGTTGTGACGTAAGTCCCCGGTCGCGGCCTGATGACGTCACCAAGTCGCGACCCGGGACTTAGCGTCAGAACGAGTGGGGATGTTGGAGAGAACGGTGGTGTCCGCAGCGGCTCATCGCTGGAGCCTGGAAGGTGAGTGATGGCTGCTGCTGAAAGGGGGGACGCCTGGCCACACAGGGGGGCACACACCAACAAGCTCTAACAGGATCCGGCTGCCTGACCCCCCAAATGCGCACCCCCCCAATGCAAAAGTGACTGGTCCTTAAGGGGGGTTAGGTGGCCGGTCCTGAAAGGGTTAAAGTCTGCATTACTGAACGTCAGTTTTATGTTTAAAATCTTGTTTTATTATGCAGTGCTATAAAAGTTTACTAGATGACACTATATGTATAGAGCTCTACTGCAGCCAAAAGCTGTGTTTGACTGACACTATCCCATTTCTTTTTGGCCACATCCTGGATACGTTACACCAAAGAAGGAATCCACTTGGACATCAGCTAGCACAAACTTCCACCATAAGAATGCTGTGACACTTGATCACCTCTCAATCATGCATTATTGAGCTTCTCCGACTTCACGGATTCCTACCAACAGACAGCCCAGTATTTCCAAAGAACATTCTTGCCAAAAGTCACTACTGAACTTACAATTTGAGCCTAGTTAAAAGTCCCTGGGGATGATTCACTATAACAAATAGCGTGCCTTATCAGAGTTAACATGCCTTATCAGAGTTAGCATGCCTTATAAGAGTTAACATGCCTTATCAGAGTTAGCATGCCTTATCAGAGTAGCATAGCGAGTGCTATGAACTTATGCTTGCTAATTGGCAATGATGAGTGCTCCGCTCATCCTGCTCTGAGCACCTGGACGAGTGGAGCTCCTGTGGGTGGTAGTTTGTAGCGCTCGCTATGCTACTCTGATGAGGCATGCTAATGCTGATAAAGCATGTTAACTCTGATAAGGCATGTCAACTCTGATAAGGCATGTTATTTTTTTTATAGTGAATCAACCCCACTGTGTCTTTTACATGAATAATATCTTACACCCGTTAGCCATAAGTTCTGAAGTCACACCCCTCTTTATCACTCCTCTTTGTTGCAGTGGGTGCAGGAGAATGTCTCACTCCAATGAACATGCAGAATATGAATAGAACATGAAGGTACAGCTTTCCATATGTGCACCTGTATACACTCATTGTTAAAAAAGATTTTCCAAGTTGTTATGGAAAGTGATGTCATAGATACTGGTAGAATCTAATGAGTATCTATGGTAGCAATTACCTTAACAGCCCGTGATCTTCTTTCATGCTGATCACTAATGTGGCTGGATTCTCTTCATTCTAAGGTTACCTAGGATATTTGTATTTTAATACATTTTTCTTTACTCCTGATGTAAGAAGAACGGGTAAAGAAATCCCAGAGACATCTTAGGGCCTGATTTCCTAAAGCATCTCTCCAGATCGTCTAGCATCTCCAAAGGGTATAGTAAAAGCATTCCTGCAAACCTGAACTGGATCTAATTTTTTCGTGGTAGAAATGTGCAGCCCTCACTTGAGCTGATTGGCTATAGTAGAAAATTTACAGCATTGTATTTCTTTACCCTTCCATATTTTTTGCACTATTATCCATTGTTTCCCCTCATATTTTCGGTGTTCAAACTGTGAGTGGACTACAGGAGTATATCACCAAGCATTTACACATTTTTAGTGAAAAGTACATACAAAAATGACCAAAGCAGAAATAAAAAGAGAGGAAAAATAAGAGAGAAAACATGCTGGACATTTCTGTCTAATATGCCACCTTCAGCCCTTACTCAAGATGGTGTAAATATATTTATCCTTTAAATAAGGACCATCATGAAATTCTGAAAATGTTTTACTAAAGGACCACTATCACAAAAAAATTGGGTCAGCATGGCGGCTTAGTGAATAGCACTCTTGCCTTGCAGTGCTGGGGCCTCAGGTCAAAATCTCAGCCAGGGCACTATCTGCACGGAGTTTGTATGTTCTCCCCTTGCAGGCCCGGATTTACTGTACCGCAGAGGAGTCTGTAGGCACAGATGTCCTGGCACCTTAGACTTTGACCTCAAGGAATCTACAAACCCCCCGCTGAATTGCTCCGCAAGTGTGCTGGCTGCCCCAGCTGTCACTCCTCCCTTACTTCCCTTGCCCATCATAGGTAGCATCAGGTGCCCCTTAGTATTAGGTAGCCAGATGTACCCTCAACATTAGGTAGCTAGAGTTTCCCCCAAGTATAAAGTAGCTAAAGGAACCTCAATAGCCAGAGGTGTCCCCAACTATTAAGTAGCTAGAGGTGCCCCTGACTGAAGTGAGATCTCATCAGTTGAATGCCGAGAGCAGGGTGAGTAATCTCTTGTTTACTATCTCATCAGGACTCTGCATAGGGAAGGGAGGAGAAAGGGAGGCACTCGGGGATGGGCTTGAGCCACCTTTCCATCATCAGGTGCCTGTAGTCACGTGCCTACAGTGCCTTATGGTAAATCCGGCCCTGTCCCCGTGTCTGTGATACATACACTACAGGATATACACATACAACTATGGTAGGGGTTTGGTTGTGAGCCCCTCTGAGGGACAGTTAAAGAGATACTGTAACCAAGAATTGAACTTCATCCCAATCAGTAGCTGATACCCCCTTTTCCATAGAGAAATCTTTTCCTTTTCTCAAACGGATCATCAGGGGGCTCTATATGGCTGATATTGTGGTGAAACCCCTCCCACAGTGTGATGTCAGGACCATGGTGCTTACAGTTTCCTGTCTGTGAACCTCATTGCATTGTGGGAAGTAGTTGTTTACAGCTGTTTCCAACTGCCAAAAAAAGCAAGCAGCGTCTCCTTCTACTGACATCACCTGCCAGGAGTAAAAATGTCACCATGTGATAAATGTCAGAATGTAAATCAGGGAGAGGAACGATTTTACAATGGGCAAACACTGACTAAATCATTTATACATAATTATTGTAAAAATGATGCACTTTTTTATTACATTATTTTCACTGGAGTTCCTCTTTAAGTGAGAAGACAATAGATACTCTGTACAGCGCTGTGGAAGATGTCGGTGCTATATAAATACTAAATAATAATAATTGACAGGAATAAAGTAATTTACAGTGTGTTTTATTCTGGCACAAATGCACATCTGATATACAGCATGTATACAGACGTATTTTAAATGCTACCGTTTTTTGCGAAAGTCATCTTTTAAAGTTACAGCCTACAGGGCCCAGATTGGACGTAAAAGACGCCCCATCTTATTAATATTTAGCAAACTTTCACTGCACTAAAATCCTTTCTCCACAGAGATGCAAAGAGGAAGCCTATTATAAAGTCAACTTATTTCTTCCTCTTTGACTTCTCTTCTGTTTTTCTTTTTTTTTATGGTGTCTTATTTGCGTTAATCAGAAGTCTTTCTGACCCATTTTCTATCCCATCATTAAATAGAAGATGCAAATTTAAATGTCTAACACCTTCCATATTGTAAATCAAGCAGTAATTTACCCTAACACAAGAGTGCCCGGGCTGCATGCACTCCCGCCACCGTATGCATTTATCTTATGTATAATTTAGATTCATTTAATTACAGCAGCAACAATAACAGTGGTAATTTATTTGTCAGGTAATAATGTTATTGCATTTATCACTCATTAGCAGTCTAACAAAGTGTCACTTTACTGCGCTTTACTTACTTTGTACGGCGTGCCTCTAATCTGTCTCTGTGTGAAATTGCAATAATGCACCTTCCATTTTTCTCAATGCACCATTACTGAATATGTAAATATCCTTAAAAGCCAGCTTTAATTTGTGTATACTTTATATTAAAATTGTAAGTGCATCTAAAAGCCTTTTGGAATGGTTTACACAGTACCTGCTTTAGCATGCAGATTTAATGTGCGAGTGTTCTAACTTATGGACAGCGCGAGAGAGCCCAGACACTGCCTCTAAAAGGTTTGCACTGAGAATATTCTTGTTCTACTTTTTAATGTCCATTTTTATTATTTTGTATTTATGAAGGGTTTTTTTGCCTTTTATAAATGTTTTTTTCCTAGTTTTCTTGCTTGCACTTGGCCTTGGATTTCTATTTATTACATGTACTTCAATCAAGCAGGAAAACTTAATTTATAGGGATTCTCAAAGAAGTTCTCAGTGAGCACTGATTCTGAGCCACAATGTATTTTTAAAAGTAATTTTTTAAAGTGAACCCCCCGTAATAGGTATATGGAGGTTGCCATATTTATTTCCTTTTAAGCAATACCAGTTGCCTGGCTGCCCTGCTGATCCTCTACCCCTAATACTTTCAGCCAAAGACCCTGAACATACATGCAGCAGATCAGATGCTTCTGACATTTTTGTCAGATCTGACAAGATTGGCTGCATGCTTGTTTCTGGTGTTATTTAGACAGTACTGAAGCGAAACAGATCAGCAGGGCTGCCAGGCAACTAGTATTGTTTAAAAGGAAATAAATATGGCAGCCTTTATATCACTCTCACCTTGGGTTCACTTTAAATGTTTTGATTAGGTACTTTTGTAATGCTATATAAACATTTTTATTTATATTTTGCTAGCAGGTAGCAAGTTTCAAGTAAGAGCCCCTAAAAGTCAGATAACTGCTTGCTATGTGAGGAGTAGGAATGGGCGATGAGATACAAATAATTCTGATTTGCATGCACATTTAATGCACATTTTATGCGGCTCGGATCTGAGCCAATCAAATACACTTCCTGTTGGTTTTGATACACTTCCTGTTGATTTTGACTGGTCCAATTCTGAGGTGCATAAAGTTTGCAATGCACTTGGATTTTTTTCACCAGTTCTAGTGAGGACTTTTAAGAGGAAAGAAAAGTGGCGATGTAGGCGTTGGGGGAGGAAGGGCTAAGGAAAGACAAAGCAATGGAAAAAGCAGGGAAAGTGGTCATAAGGTGATTTACAAAGTCAGAGTCAATAATGAATCCTATTTGTCTTTGAACAAGAAAATATTGAAGAACCACCTTACAGAACAAAAAACATTCAGATATTACACACTGGCCAATATGCAATCAACTTTTTACTCCTACGTGATATTTTCATATCTTGTAAATAAAATGCCCTTTAATTCACTTACAAATAATTTTGTACCTTCTCAACTATTTTTTTGTACTTTTTCAACTACAAAGTGCTGAAAAATTATTATAAATACAAGAACAAAAAATATCTTCTAGGAGAAACCTCATGAGAAAAAATGAATTGCGAATGAGTAACTGTACCCTGGCAGCAAATAAAGATGACATATTGGTGTGCAGCTGCTATCTTCTCTGTGTCGTTATCTTTTTATTGTATATAGATGTAGATTCATTGTTTTGTTATCTCTGTGATGCTTCTCTTAAGCTGAAGTAGCATACTCTAGGATTTTTTTTGTATCGTATGAAGTACACATCACTGAAAATCATCAATATGACCCTGTGGTGTAGAAAGTTTCTGTAGCTTGTGTAACACGTGATGATTTTTCTTGCTTGGGTATTTAATATTGCACATGTTTAATCTGTAGTTTGAACCTATTCTCTCTCACATACATAATTAAGTGGTATTATTACCCCTTATTATTCTAACTACGCTATTTGTTTTTGAACTGGTTGGTGATACTTGGCTCATCCATGATGATTACATACAGTAAGTGATTTGATGGCTTTATGATGAATCTTCTGTTTGTGGTAATTACTTATGTACGGTATATACATTGCTTGTTTTGATTGTTTTCTATTATGTTTTGGTGGCACTTAATATTTTGGCTGTTTATTGTTCTTCTGTCGCTTTTTTTTGTTTTTACTATAAAATTACATTTATTTTAATATAATAATGGCAATTTCTTGTCGTCTGTAACGAAGCGACCTTGAGCCAAGATATCTGCTTCAGGCTTAAAGAGACTCTGTAACAAAAATTTCATCCTGTTTTCTACCATCCTACAAGTTCCTAAACCTATTCTAATGTGCTCTGGCTTACTGCATCACTTTCTACTATCACCGTCTCTGTAATAAATCAACTTATCTTTCCCCTGTCCGATTTGTCGCCCTGTGTCTAGAAGGCTGCCAACTCTTTAGTGTTGTTGATCTGTTATGCACGCCCCCTCTATGCACTCTCCCGTGTGTTATTTACATTAGGCAGCCTCTCTGCTCTCCTATCTATTACAAGCTGGATAAATCATCCTCTGTTAGGATGTGAAAGGAGCTGGCTGCCTGGGCTGTCACATGCTGAGAAATTACAGACACCGGGCAGAGCTGTCTGCAGGAAGAAACAATCAGCCTGTCACTCTTCAGTGGATGAGAGCTGCAGGGGGTAAACCCACAAATGATCTATTGAGATTCAAAAGGAAGGCTGTATACAGCCTGCTTGTGTATGGATGTATTTTCTATATGTGGACATACTGTATATCAACCTACTTCCGGCTTTGTTTGTTTATAAACAAACTTTTTCAAACTGTTTTTGACCACTGCGGCGGGGAGCGGCAAAATTGTGACAGATGGGAATAGGAGATGTCCCCTAACGCACTGGTATGTTTACTTTTGTGCGATTTTAACAATACAGATTCTCTTTAACGCCTGAGCCACAAAATATGAGTAATTTGTTGATTTTAGTGGCCTGATGCATGACCCTCCGCAGGCAACGCATGGTAATATTTGCTAGCAGAGAACCTTGTGTTGTGCAATAAGCGCAACCCACGGTACATGGGTAAAATGACCATTGCTGTGGTATGCAGATTACGATACTTGCTTAGCCTGTGCTACCATAGGACACCCATCTTACCCATGTACCGCAGGATGAGCTAATTGTGCAACACGCAGTACTCTGCCGGTGTTAGTACCGGTTATATTGCCGTGGGCTGCCTCCATGACAATATTACCGCTGTTACATGCAACAGGCTCAACATGTTTTATCTGCATTCCAGTACTTATGTGCTACCTAATAAACATTTGAACTGCTGTCTAGAAACTCCATTGCTGCTTTTATAACCATTTAGCAGTGTTCTCCCAAGGCTCTTTTAGCTGGGTGCTCCACCCTGCTAGTTTTGATGAGCACCCGGCTGTCATCGGCTCACCTCCTCCTATGCTGTAAGCAGAGTTATACAGAGAAGTGCCGGCCCTGCATTCTCTCATATTGCCCAACCCGGCTACTTTTTCAGGCCACCCAGCTTGAAAAGATTGCTGGGGAGAGCACTGATTTAGGCCCAGTGCACACCAAAAACCTCTAGCAGATCCACAAAACACTAGAGATTTTTGAAGCAGATTTTCAGAGCGATTCTAGGCATGTTTAGGCCCCGTTCACATTTGAGCGTTTTGCTGAAATCGCCGGCTAGCGCTTTTTAAAACGCTAGTGCCATAATACCCTATGGGCCCATTCTCACTTGGGCAATTTGCGTTAATCGCTGATGATTAACGCAAATCGCCAAACGCAAATTTGTATTCTGCACCATTTTCAGGTGATTTCCCGGCGATCGCGTTCAGTGCTATAGAAGCGCTAAACGCGATCATAAAAAATCGGCACCTGTGAATGGCAATTGGTTGCCTAATTTTGCCAGCGCAAAACGCTAGCAAAAGCGCTAGCGTTTTGCGTGTGTGTGAATGGGCCCTTAGAGGTTTTCTAAACATGCCTAGCATTTTTTGGAGCGTTTTTGTGTAGCAGATTTCATATATTGTTACAGTAAAGCTGTTACTGAACAGCTACTGTAACAAAAACGCCTGGAAAACCGCTCCGATCTAGCGTTTTTCAGAGTGGTTTGAGCTTTTCCTATACTTTACATTGAGGCAGAAACGCACCTGCAAACTGCAAAAATGCTGCAGGAGCCACGTTTGCGGTTTGCTAAAAACCTCAAACGGCTGGTGTGCATCATCCCAGTGAGATACATTAGCCAAGCGTTTTCACAGGCGACAGTGGTTTTGAAAACTCTACCAAAAACGCTTGGTGTGCACCAGGCCTCAGTATACTTTGTTAGGGGGAGTAGCTAGTGGTGTTCACATATTGTATCTTGGTCATGAAGAAGTGTGCATCGCAGCTTGCTGTTTACAGTCAGATTGCCTACAGTTGAGTCCTGAGCATTAGATTTGGTCCACAGAAATAGAAGAATGTGTCCTGGTTTAATGACATCTTCGTTGACCTCCAAAGTACAAATCCCAAGTTCATACATTACAGTGATCCTTGCTGTGGTCTTATATGATCCAGGCAGAGATTGTGGTGCTTTGTGCTTTAATAGCAGCTGAATAAATACAGGCCAGGTTTGAAGGTTCCATTTATGATATTTGGTGGCCTCTGAAGATCTCCAGCTTGCTTATGCCCCAGTAAATCAGGCCCATTACGTGTAAAAACTTTCATATGTTGGTTTCAGTGACTCTACGGTCTTGTAAACTCCTACCTGACATTCCAGCATTACTGTAGATGACCTTACAGTAGAGATGAGCTTTTAATGAGCTGCGAAAACTTCCATTTGAAAAGTATATTAGAACTGATTAATTGTACCTTGTGCTAATGGTGACCTGCGCTTGGCCTCACTGTTGTGCTAATAATATTTGAAGTTTACCTCTATAAAAATTACCATCTGGTTAGTGCTGCCCATGTGCCCTAGCTATCAATCTTCCATAGTAGCTTCCCATAAGCAAGGTAATCAGTGGTGTTTGCAGTGTCAATGTAATTGACTCCTAGCTTGCTACCTGAGGTGTAATTTCATGTGACAGCCACAGTCTTGCATTAATTGCTGTCCTTGTCTTGTGCTGCTTACGTCTTCTATGCTAAGTATGAAAATGTATAAGTTGTTATTGCAGATATCATTTATTGTATTTAGATAATGAACAATATTTCACATGCTTCATGTTCATTGTTTACACAAGTCCTTCCATCTTGAATGGTGATCGTTATTGCTTAAAGAGAACCCGAGGCAGATATGTGAAATCTTGATAAGACACAGATGCATGTCTTGTGTACAATGACATGCATCTGTGTTATTCTGGACCGGCCCAGCCCCCCTCCCCCCCTTCCCCTGTGCTCTGCTGTCTCCCCCCCTCCCAGAAACATACTGCCAGGCGACTGCTTGTCAATCAGCTTATTCTCCATAGTAAGGCCCCCCAGCTCCCCCCGCGCTGCTCCCTACCTATGCCTGTTTCCTCCAATCGGAAGCTAAGCCATGACCCAGGAAGTGCTTCCTGGGTCGCAGCTTAGCTTCCGATTGGAGGAAGCAAGCAGAGGCAGAGAGCGGCGGGGGGAGCCACAAGATGATTGACATGATCATAGCAGGCTAGCGGCAAGCAGATTGTCGCCAGCCTGGCGGTATTTTTTGGGGGAGACAGCAGAACTCAGGGGGACTGGGGCCTCACCTTTTTACTCTGGCCTACCACCCCTCACAAGTGCTCTAAACCCGCAGCTGAACTCTGGTCCCTACCTTTCATGTCCCCATCTCTCCCTCTAGATTGTAAGCCTTTGGGCAGGGTCCTCCTCCTTTTGTGTCCTACCTGATCATGCACATCCATTACCAGAGGCGTCCCAGCCACCAGGCAAGTACAAACGGTGGCCTGGAGCGCCGGGTGGGGGAGGAGTGCCGCCGCGGGGGGGGGGGGGGGGTGCCCACCTTCCCCCTCCAGACTGTGCAACCCCTGTGGTGAACTGGCCGCAGCATCTAATAGACGCCGCGCCAGTTCATCTCCGCAGTCCTCAGCTCACTGCTCCAGCCTGCATAGTCTTCCGGCAGGCAGAACAGGGCTACGGCAAGATGGCGCCCGAAGCCCTGCACTAGGGACTATTTGTGTCTCCAGTACAGGGCTTCGGGCGCCATCTTCATGTAGCCCTGCTCTGCCTGTCAGAGCGGGACTTTCGGAGGCTGGCTGCGCTGCAGCAGGAAGATCGTCGGGGGAGCTGCGCCCAGGGAGAGGAGTTTTCTGCAGGTGAGTAAATGCTTTTCTTTTTACAGGTAAATATACATTTTTAGTGAAACGCTGCCCACATTAGGATAAATTGCTAGGGTGTGTATACTAATACATTGACAATCTAACACACACCATACAATCTTTAGAAAGATTGAAGAAAAATATCTGGCATTCCGGATCGATAAAAATTGAAGAAAACAGGAAATCCGATTGGATTTTTTTAGTCGAATGAAAAAAAAGCTGTTGTTTTTTTCCGGAGATCCGATAGTTTTTATCAAATTGCCATAAAATCGGATAATTTTGATAATTTTGTTGTATCGTGTGTGGCCACCTTTAGGTCCCACTAAACATAGTCAACATGAGCTAGGGCAAACCTTACTGCTATGATTATTTATTGGGTATGAGTTGCTAAAAATGATCCAACTTTGTAAATCTTCATAAGAGGGTCACTAAACTTGTCAGCTGGGAGCTGATGGGGCAGAATGATGACGTACATCTTGTCTTCCTGCTCAACAGAACCCTAGCTGATCTGCTTGAAAGGTGAGGGGGCACAGGAGACTGAAGTCTATTATCAGCTGTCTGGACATGAGGCTTGCAGCAGGGTTCCCAGTAGGCAAACAGCATTCAATGAAACCCTGTAAGAGATGACTGTAACTGTGGAGGAAAAAGAATGGGTGACAGGAATGTAGGGCACCCCACCCTTAGTTGGCCTGTGCCTAGACAAGAAAAGGAAAAGGAAGATGTTGAAGATTTTTTTGCCAGCTGAGGAGGGAGCAGCAACAGAGGGAATACATCGGCATTTTCCAACAACTTCTGCAATGGGGGTTCAGAGGACCGTGAGCAGTGTTGCTAACCGTCAGTAAATTTACTGACAGTCAGTAAAAAAGTCAACAAATCTGGGCTGTCAGTAAAGTCCATGAAAAAATTTGTGGTGTCAGTAAAAAAACCCCTCTCTCTTTCTTAGAAGATCACAGCACTTACCGCTTATCAGTTCACGTATCACTCTGGAATGTACACTGCTCTAGCTAAAGGTGGCCATACATCTGTAGACTTGGCGGCCTATCAACCATCAGATAAGACAATTATTATTGATAATATAAAAATCGGTGCCATCAAGAGCATGCCTAATTGACAATTAAACCAATTTTGGTCTGAAATTGGTTGCATGTATCGATCGCATGTAACAATCGGACATGCTGGAAAATCTCAGGTTGGCATGCTCGATAAGTTGTGCAGAGAACAAATGTGACGGAAGCCCCCTGGTCACATCCCCCAAATGTAAATGTATCAAAGTCCCCCCCCCCCAGATGCCGTGCATTAATACTTCACCTGTCCGGTGTTCGCCACTGCACTGTTCTTCCTCATAGAGCCCCACGTGGTTGCCGGTGTATTGCACGTAAGGGCGCATGTGAGATAGCTTTCATTTAAAGTGGTCTAACACCCAGCATTTTTAACTTTGCTTTAAAAGATTGCTTACAGCTTATAAACTATTATGCCAGATTTTAGCAGAAATTCACTGAATGGATTAAACATGACATTTTAGTGCTGCATTTAGCTAGAAATCCTCCTCCGTGCTTGCTTGTTTAGTTACAAATGTATCTATCTACAATGTAACAAACAAACACTGCTCTGAGAGAACAAAGAGGGCTTCCCCGGCAGGCTTTTCAAAGGTCTATTTGTATTCCAAATAAAGATACATTTGTAACTAAAAGATAAGAACGGATGCGGATTCCTAGTTAAATCCAACACTAAAATGTCATGTTTAACCCATTCAGTGAATTTCTGCTTAAAAAAAAATCTGGCATAATAGTTTGTAAGCTGTAAGCAATCTTTTAAAGCAAAGTTGTAATGCTGGGTGTTAAACCGCTTTAATTTCAATAATATTAAAATGTCAGTAAAAAAAAGTGTTCGGTCAGTAAATGTTTGTGCTTTGTCAGTAAAAATGTATTTCCGAGGTTGGCAACACTGACCGTGAGCAGGAGTAAGAAGAACACAAATAGTGTGCATGATAGGAACAGGGGTCACCTGTTTAATATATCTGCCCATATTTTACATTACAAATAAAAAGAGTTGCAATGCTGGCTTGGCAACCAACTTGATTTTCCTTACAAGGGCAAAATAGAGATTTTTTTTTTCGCAATAACCCATTACAACGTTACCATGTATAGCTAGCACCATCTCCTCACTTTCAAAGTGGTGCAGGTCTTTCTCCAGGCTAAACTGCTGTTGCTCCACCAGAATGATGCAAGAAGCAGTAACACCAGTGCCACCTGAGGTGCTGATCTTCTGGATGTTCGGAGAAACATCTTTGGGCATCTAAAGTCCCATACATATGCTGTATTAAAGTCGACAGAGGCGACCGATAAAGACCACATCAACCCATAATCAGGCATGTCCACCAGGTGGATCAACTTTGTTGATTGTGCAAGCCGCTCCCCCATGACTTTGCATCTGTACAGCCTGGCCAAGAGGGCGACGAGTGGCATTAATCACAGGTGTGTATGCACCTTAAGGCATCAGTAACCACGCCAACCACAGATCCCTAACAATAGCCATCAAAAGCGCATAGACAGAATGTTTTCTCGCCTATGAGTGCCCTTGACTATATGCCATCAAAAGAACTAATGGATTACTAGTTAACAAAAATGGAACCACAACACAATGGGGCTGATGCACTAAAGTACAGTAAAGTTGGCGTGCGCAAGGAGTGCACAGCAATTTTACTTTTACTAGCGAAGGGGGAGCACCAGCCGTTAATCCATTAGCGGTGCCTGCATAACAGCAAAAGACACAAACACTGCGTGCTAAATAGCTATGCCGAGGGTGACTCCCAGATTGGTAATTAGGTATAACCTGAAAACACAGAGGAATAAAGCTCTTTCCAATGCATATCCTGCTGATAGAACACTAAAGTATGAATCACGGTTTAACCAGCATGCTTGACTTGCCACCCCGCCTTAATGTTCCAATGTTAATGCACAAACTAACTTTGTTTTTAATCAGTGGTGTGCTCTCACCGGGTGCGGCCATGGCTAGGGGTGCCACTGTGGTGCTCAGCCACTGTGTTCTTCCACCTGCAAACTTTTCTAATAGTTTGGACAACATTCGGGAAAACAGCAGCAGGCAGTGCAGGGGAGTGTACTATTTCCTGCACTAGATGTAGCATTTCTCACCCTTCCTGTCACATGGGCAATCTGTCTCCTTGCTCTCTTCACACAGCTTGCAGTGAGTAAATGTGCAGAGCAGCAGGGTGAGTAGAGAGAATGATTAATGTGCTGCAGCTGGGACATTAGGAGGGAGGGGTGGCAGGATGTGTTTAGTGCTTCAGAAGTTGCCACTCATCAGTAGCCATGTGTACTGGCTGCTGTAATACTAGAGTGCCCTGGTCTATTGATTATTTATCCTGATCAGAGTAATTAATCAATAATGCAGGGCAGTTTGCTGTTGCAGAAGCCAGTGATACAGGTGCTGACAGCTGACTTCTGTAGTGAGCAGAGAAGCAAGCTCCAGGCAATTTCGATTAACTTGATTTCAGGTTGAGTGACCAGACGTCCCGGATTGCCCGGGACGCGTCCCGGATTCGGGGTCCACTGTCCCAGGCAGCATGATGTCCCGGGAATCGTCCCGCTTTTAGCAGCGGGACGTCCTGGCCTTGGGACTCTGGCCACTGTTTTTGCATGAACTGGCAGCTGCGTCTATAGACGCCGTGCCAGTTCATTGCCTGCAGCCCCGCTCCAGTCTCCTTAGTGTCTTGTCTTCTTGCGGTGTTCCGACACCGGCAGGCGAGCAGGGCTATGGCAAGATGGCTGCCGGAGCCCTGAACTGGAGACTATTTGTGCCTCCAGTACAGGGCTTCGGGAGCCATCTTGTCATAGCCCTGCACTCTGCCTGTCAGCGTGGGAGACAAGAGAAGGAGAAAGGTGGTCCAGGGAGCAGCGCGCCAGAGGCCGGAGACTTCTGCCAGGTGAGTAAATGCTTTCTTTTCCAGGTGAAATGTTTGCGCGCATTGCGTTAATTTTCTGGAGAAATGTTTGCCCGCATTGCGTTAATTTTCTGGTGAAATGTTTGCCCGCATTGTGTTAATTTTCTGGTGAAATGTTTGCCCGCATTGCGTTTATTTTCTGGTGAAATGTTTGCCCGCATTGCGTTAATTTTCTGGTGAAATGTTTGCCTGCATTGCGTTAATTTTCTGGTGAAATGTTTGCCCGCATTGCGTTTATTTTTTGGAGAAAGGTTTGCCCGCATTGCGTTTATTTTCTGGTGAAAGGTTTGCCCGCATTGCGTTTATTTTCTGGAGAAATGTTTGCCCGCATTGCGTTAATTTTCTGGTGAAATGTTTGCCCGCATTGTGTTAATTTTCTGGTGAAATGTTTGCCCGCATTGCGTTTATTTTCTGGTGAAATGTTTGCCAGCATTGCGTTTATTTTCTGGGGAAATGTTTGCCTGCATTGCGTTAATTTTCTGGTAAAATGTTTGCCCGCATTGCATTTATTTTTTGGAGAAAGGTTTGCCCGCATTGCGTTTATTTTCTGGTGAAAGGTTTGCCCGCATTGCGTTTATTTTCTGGAGAAATGTTTGCCCGCATTGCGTTTATTTTCTGGTGAAATGTTTGCCCGCATTGCGTTAATTTTCTGGTGAAATGTTTGCCCGCATTGCGTTAATTTTCTGGTTAAAGGTTTGCCCGCATTGCGTTAATTTTCTGGTGAAATGTTTGCCCGCATTGCATTAATTTTCTGGTGAAATGTTTGCCCGCATTGCGTTTATTTTCTGGTGAAAGGTTTGCCTGCATTGCGTTAATTTTCTGGTGAAATGTTTGCCTGCATTGCGTTTATTTTCTGGTGAAAGGTTTGCCCGCATGGCGTTTATTTTCTGGAGAAATGTTTGCCCGCATTGCGTTAATTTTCTGGTGAAATGTTTGCCCGCATTGTGTTAATTTTCTGGTGAAATGTTTGCCCGCATTGCGTTTATTTTCTGGTGAAATGTTTGCCCGCATTGCGTTCATTTTCTGGTGAAATGTTTGCCTGCATTGCGTTCATTTTCTGGTGAAATGTTTGCCCGCATTGCGTTTATTTTTTGGAGAAAGGTTTGCCCGCATTGCGTTTATTTTCTGGTGAAAGGTTTGCCGCATTGCGTTAATTTTCTGGTGAAATGTTTGCCCGCATTGTGTTAATTTTCTGGTGAAATGTTTGCCCGCATTGCGTTTATTTTCTGGTGAAATGTTTGCCCGCATTGCGTTTATTTTCTGGTGAAATGTTTGCCTGCATTGCGTTAATTTTCTGGTAAAATGTTTGCCCGCATTGCGTTTATTTTTTGGAGAAAGGTTTGCCCGCATTGCGTTTATTTTCTGGTGAAAGGTTTGCCCGCATTGCGTTTATTTTCTGGAGAAATGTTTGCCCGCATTGCGTTTATTTTCTGGTGAAATGTTTGCCCGCATTGCGTTTATTTTCTGGTGAAATGTTTGCCCGCATTGCGTTAATTTTCTGGTGAAAGGTTTGCCCGCATTGCGTTAATTTTCTGGTGAAATGTTTGCCCGCATTGCATTAATTTTCTGGTGAAATGTTTGCCCGCATTGCGTTTATTTTCTGGTGAAAGGTTTGCCCGCATTGCGTTAATTTTCTGGTGAAATGTTTGCCTGCATTGTGTTTATTTTCTGGTGAAAGGTTTGCCCGCATTGCGTTTATTTTCTGGAGAAATGTTTGCCCGCATTGCGTTTATTTTCTGGTAAAATGTTTGCCCGCATTGCGTTAATTTTCTGGTGAAAGGTTCGCCCGCATTGCATTAATTTTCTGGTGAAATGTTTGCCCGCATTGCGTTAATTTTCTGGTGAAATGTTTGCCCGCATTGCGTTAATTTTCTGGTGAAATGTTTGCCCGCATTGTGTTTCTTTTTTGGTGAAATGTTTGCCAGCATTGCGTTAATTTTCTGGTGAAATGTTTGCCCGCATTGCGTTTATTTTCTGGAGAAATGTTTGCCCGCATTGCGTTAATTTTCTGGTGAAATGTTTGCCCGCATTGCGTTAATTTTCTGGTGAAATGTTTGCCCGCATTGCGTTAATTTTCTGGTGAAATGTTTGCCCGCATTGGGTTAATTTTCTGGTGAAATGTTTGCTCGCATTGCGTTTATTTTCTGGTGAAATGTTTGCCTGCATTGCGTTTATTTTCTGGTGAAATGTTTGCTCGCATTGCATTTATTTTCTGGTGAAATGTTTGCCCGCATTGCGTTTATTTTCTGGTGAATTGTTTGCCCACATTGCATTTATTTTCTGGTGAAATGTTTGCCCGCATTGCGTTAATTGTCTGGTGAAATGTTTGCCCGCATTGCGTTAATTTTCTGGTGAAATGTTTGCCCGCATTGCGTTTTTTTTCTGGTGAAATGTTTGCCCGCATTGCGTTTATTTTGTACTGACATGTTTGCCCGCATTGCGTTTATTTTGTACTGACATGTTTGCCCGCATTGCGTTTATTTTGTACTGACATGTTTGCCCGCATTGCGTTTATTTTGTACTGACATGTTGCCCGCATTGCGTTTATTTTGCGCTGACATGTTGCCCATTGCGTTTATTTTCTGGTGTCCGGGGTAACTGTTACTGCATTAATTATTTAATGGTCATAGATGGCTATGTTTGCTGCTTTGTGGTTACGGTATACTATTAGCATCACACAGTTTCTGCACACCCATGATGCAAAGTCTCGTTTGACCACATCATGGCGTAAACACTGCTTTCTTATGCCTCACAGTTACATCATTACGTTAGCTCCGCCCATACAATGTCATGGCCACGCCCATTTTTGCCCCCCACCCGCAGTCTTCGTCACTGGGCGCTCCTCAGTCCCCCCACTTTTTGCCGCGCTGCGCGCGCCGCCCCCCCCCCCCCCGTCCCAGGTTGGACCCACAAAAATCTGGTCACTCTATCTTATCTCTTTTCCAGCTCCTCCTCCCACCCTGTTTTCTTGACCCTTTCCTCTTTTCAGAGTTGAGTGGCTTCTTTTAACAGCATGTCCCTACCAAACAACACTGGTGATGACTGCAATGCTGATGAGAGTCCTTCCTCCCATTTCTCTTCTCCCACCAGGCTCTCTGTCTTGTGCTTCTACCTCTTTATCCCCCCATGCCTCTTATGCATCCCCCTCGTATGTCCCCCTTTCTGACTGTCCTCAGAGGAGCTCACAATCTAATCGCATCATAGTCATAGTCTAAAGTCCTCCCATATTAATATTGTGTATTTATATAGCACTGATATGTTCTGCAGCACTGTATAGAGTACAGAGTTCATGACCGTTAGCTCCGTACACATCTTGATGACTCCTTTTCCCCCAAAATCCCAGAAAATTTGCCCCAGCCCGTCAACCCTCCCATCAAAAAATTGGGGTATTTTTCGTTGGGGGTGGGGTGGGGGGATCTCTAGGTACACCACTGTTTTTAATGACAATTAGGGGCAGCATTTGTTTTTGTAGTACTGCGGGGAAGACCCAAAGTTTTTTTTCTCTGTGTTCTCAGGTTATCCCTAATTGCCAATCTGGGAATGGACCTCAGCATGGGTTATTAGCATGTCCAGAGAATCAGTGTTTGTATCTGTTGATAAGGGCCCCAGTTTAAAAAACAACAAAATAGTAGATGCTTTTGGATAGGGATGGAAGTGAGCTATAGTGCATTGGGAAGCACATTTGACCCATGGAACAGCGATTCTGTCTAACACTTGTCCATGCCTTCTGTACACTGTTTAAATCCACTAACTAACTTGGTTACTACTAGAATTTGCTTTGTTTAATTATAAGTGTTGTTTGGATATAAATCACTCAGCTAGAAAAAGTATGCAAAGCCGTTTATTCAAATTTCTTTATCTATATACTTATTCCTGGTGAGAACTCAGAAGTGTTCTAGCTATAAAGTTAGCATTATAAATATCGGGCAATGTGTAAATTGTAAATAATAACAGAATATAATGCTTTACAAGTCATTTAAAGCACACCACACCTGAATTGATATAAAAAAACAACGTCTTATGATTTATAAACATACCTATGGTCATTGGCCCATATGCAATTAACTTTTTCTCCTAAGTTTTCTCCTTCTTAATTGCATTACGGCCCTGGAGAGGTAGCCATTTCCTCCTGGGTCCCTTGATTTACACTGTTCCCCATCGGTTGATACTCTGGCTGGATCCAAGTCGCACAGGCCCATGCACGAGCTCCTGCACCAATGCACATGAATTGAAAGAAAGAAACCCTTGTACTTAAAGAGGAACTTCAGTGAAAATAATGTAATAAAAAAAGTGCTTCATTTTTACAATAGTTATGTATAAATGTTTTAGTCAGTGTTTGCCCATTGTAAAATATTTCCTCTCCCTGATTTACATCCTGACATTTATCACATGGCGACATTTTTACTGCTGGCAAGTGATGTCAGTGGAAGGAGATGCTGCTTGCTTTTTTGGCAGTTGGAAACAGCTGTAGACAGCTATCTCCCACAATGCAATGAGGTTCACAGACAGGAAACTGTCAAGACCATGGTCCTGACATCACACTGTGGGAGGAGTTTCACCAAAATATTAGCCATACAGACCCCCCCCCCCCCTTCCCCAGAGACCCCAAAATGGCACATTTCACTTTTCAAAACTACAATAATTAACCTCCTCAATTCACAAACATTTACAGTGTTGTTAAATTGTTGTTAAAATAAGTGGCACACATTTATTTGCACCATCAGAGCAAAATGCACTTTAAATTACCTTTTTCCTGTTGCCATCACTGACAGTAGGTAATACAAATCTAACACATCTACCCACATGCACAAAGGACCGTCTCCACTTGGTTATGATGACTTGGTTGGGTCAACATGGGTGGCGCTCCAGAAAAAACAAAGGACCACTGGATGTAGTCGCAGAGGTAACCCCTGGGACAGGGGAGGAGACAATGCAAGATGGGAGGAGCTATGTAAAGGAGATACACAGCTCAGACACTGTCTCGTATTGACCTGAGGAAGCGGCAGGTCCCCTGAAATGCATTGTCTTTTTATTGGTGTCTAACAATAAAAATCTCAATCTCTTATCACGAGTTAAGACTGTTCCAATTACTTACCTCCACTCACTACATATTGTATCACAATTGCGGGGCAGCACGGTGGCAAAGTGGTTAGCGCTCTCGCCTTGCAGCGCTGGGTCCCCGGTTCGAATCCTAGCCAGGGCACTCACTATCTGCAAGGAGTTTGTATGTTCTCCCCGTGTCTGCGTGGGTTTCCTCCGGGCACTCCGGTTTCCTCCCACATTCCAAAAACATACAGATAAGTTAATTGGCTCCCCATAAAAATTGGCCCTAGACTACAATACATACACTACATGATATATACGTAGACATATGACAATAGTAGGGATTAGATTGTGAGCTCCTTAAGGGACAGTTAGTGACAAGACAATATATATATACTGTACAGCGCTGCGTAAGATGTCGACGCTATATAAATACTAAAATAATAATAATAATAATAATAATTGCGGCATTTCTTCCCTTCCCCCATCTTATATTATCCCTGTGATTGTATTATCTAAAGAAAAAGGGCATACATAGTTCTCCTTTGCTGCACATTCGCCCTACCCAGTGGTGTACCACATACTCCTAAATCTGATGGACATCATGCAGTGATCACCTCAATACAACTGGTATTTTCCCACTAATTCTTCTGAGTTCCATCAAACTGTGTCCCTTGGATTCTGAACCCTTTGTGAAACAATGACTTTTTGCCCATTGATGCACTGTATAAAGTTCTGTGTAATATCTTATATATGTAATAATGTTCACACCTAAATGCTTGGTACTATATTCAAAAAGTTACATAAAAAAAGGAATGTTTACTTTAATACACCCTGTTCATTTGCAAACACGACATGATTTTATTTTTTTCCTTCCGTGTAAGCTCTAATTTAATTGTAACAATACAGTTAACTTGCATTTAGAAAGAAATAAAAAATGAAATATTTTCCAAGCTTTAATATGCATTTCAAATTTAATTATCATACCTATTATTTCACCAGTAAAGTGAATACAATAATGTCCAAAGTGTTGGTTAACCAATGTCAATTACTCTACTTATCCAGTAATTGGCTGCAGTAATATGAGAGACTGGAAGTGTTTGCTGGGCAGAAGAGCTTGATGGGCATAATATTTGTCATGTAGATTTGGTTAAGATTGAAAATGTGTTAGATTTCATTGCATTATGTTAGATTTCATTGCATTATGCTCAGTATAATGTCTGATTAGTTATACACCTGTTTTATAGATCACAATTATTGTTTTATAATAGTTTAGTTTAAACGCTTCTTATTTCTTAGCATCAATTACTAGCTTCATGTCTACCAACATCAGTTACATTTTTTTACCTGTAAAGGTGGCCATACATCACTCAACTTAGCGGCCGATCGAGCATTCGATTGGATAATTATTATCGAAACAGATGCAAATTGGTGCAGCCCCAAGCATGCCCGATGAACGATTCAACCAATTTTGGCTCAAAATTGGACAAATATATCAAATGGACATGCTGGCCATGGTCGATCGGGTGCGTGGTGGTAATCACGTGAAAAAATCGGGATAAGCGACAAACACGACTGAATCCCTTGCTCTAATCCCCCTAATATGAATGGGCCCCCAGCCTGTGCATTCAGTACTTTACCTGTCCGCTGTCTCCCACCATTGTCCCCATTCATCTTTCGTATTGCTGCTGGGCTTCCATAAAGCATGTAGCATGTGTTTGATGTCACACATGCTCCATGTGGTTCAGCACCGCAGTGTCGAAAACCTCATGCATCCGAGCAACGTTCACCTCCCATTCATTCGCCAATAACTTTATTGCTACTTATCACAATTAATTGATCGATATCTTGTTTTTTCCGCCACTAATTAGGCTTTCTTTGGGTAGTACATTTTGCTAAGAATTATTTTTTGCTAAATCCATTTTAACAGGAAGCTTAAGAAAGAAATGAAAAAAATTCATTATTTCTCAGTTTTTGGCCATTATAGTTTGAAATCAATATATACGCTACTGTAATTAAAACTCATGTATTTTATTTGCCCATCTGTCCCAGTTATTACATCGTTTAAATGATGCCCCTATCACAATTTATGGCGCCGATATTTTATTTAGAAATAAAGGTGCATTTTTTCAATTTGCGTCCATCACTATTTATAAGCTTATAATTTTAAATAATATAATAACATACTCTCTTGACATGCATATTTAAAAAGTTCAGACCCTTGGGTAACTATTTATGTTTTTTTTTTTTATTGTATTTTTTTTAATTTTTTTTTAATAAAAAATGTATGTGGGTAATTTTTGGTGTGGGAGGGAAACTGCTAATTTTAAATGTAAAATAATAGAATTGTTTAATTAAAAATGTATGTGGGTGCAGTTTACTATTTGGCCACAGGATGGCCACAGTAAAAAAAAGTCCTAGATGCGAACGATCTTGCATCCAGGGACTAAAAAGAAGAGAAGTTTCCTGGGGGCAGAAATACCGCGCTCTCTGAATAGAAAGCGTTGTTTTTTCTGCGGGGAAGTTAGATGGGTGAATGGGAATTATAGCGGCGGGCAGCAGGAGCGCGTGCGGGAGCGCGTGCGGGAGCGCGCCCGATCGCGCGCACCATGCGGCGGCAGCAGCAGTGCCTATCAGGACGAGTAAGCTCGTCCAGATAGGCCAAACTGGTTAAAGGACACCAGAGGCGAAAATAAAAAAAACATGAAATAAATGATTGTATCTATCTTCTTTCTCCTAAAAATGACTTTTTAAGATATTCCACAACTTTATTTTATTCGCCATATCTGGACGCATATATCCGTCCAGATAGGCAGTGGTGCTGCAGCCGTGTGGTGCGCACGATCGGGCGCGCGCCCGCGCGCACCCCCGCTGCCTCCCGCTGCCCCCCCGATCAGTGAATGGGAATATAATTCCCATTCACCGATCCAAGTCCCCGGCAGAAATACCGACGCTTTCTCATCAGAGAGCGTGGTATTTCTGCCCCCAGGAAACAACTTCTCTTCATTTTAGTTCCTAGATGCGACATCGTTCGCATCTAGGAACTTTTTGAATGTGGCCATCTTGTGGCCAAATAGTAAACTGCACCCACATACCTGTATTGAATAAAAAATACATTATTTTACATCTAAAATTGGCTATTTACCTCCCAAACTAAAATTACCCAAATACATTTTTGTATTAAAAAAAATAATAAAAAAAATTACAATTAAAAAAAAAAAAACTACATAAATAGTTACCTAAGGGTCTGAACTTTTTAAATATACATGTCAAGAGAGTATCTTATTACATTTTTTAAAATTATAAGCTTGTAAATAGTGATCGACGCAAATTGAAAAAATGCACCTTTATTTCTAAATAAAATATCGGCGCCATAAATTGTGATAGGGACGTAATTTAAATGGTGTAATAAGCGGGACAAATGGGCACATAAAATGCATGGGTTTTAATTACTGTAGCATGTATTAATTTTAAACTATAATGGCTAAAAACTGAGAAATAATGTTTTTTTTCCATTTCTATCTTAATCTTCCTGTTAAAATGTATTTACAGTAAAGTGGCTCTTAGCAAAATGTACTACCTAAAGAAAGCCTAATTAGTGGCGGAAAAAACGAGATATAGATCAATTAATTTTGATAAGTAGCGATAAAGTTATTAGCAAATGAATGGGAGGTGAACATTGCTTGGATGCATAAGATTTTCGAAGCTGTAGGCTGAAGTGGTTAAATCAACTTTTTAAGTTTTAACTGTTTTATGGTTTTAGCTCAATGGCACATTCATTGAAGTATGCCAGAGCTAAAATGTATGAACTATTGACCCTTTTTATCTCTGTCCTGCTCTCAGAAGCCATTTTATGCTAGGAAAGTGTTTTATAGTTGGAATTTATTATCAGTGAGGGTCACACTGTAGTCACTTCCTGTCTGAGTCAGCCACTTACATACCTGATATTTAACTCTTTCAGGCAGAGAAAGAAAAAAAGGAACACAGCATAGTTATTTGTATGCTAGGCACTGTACATACATATGTCCATCTCATCATGTCACATGTCACCTCGGGTATCCTTTAACTTCGGAAGCCCAGCGGCAATGCAAAGAATGAATGAGGACCACGGTGGGAGACAGCGGACAGGTAAAGTATTAAAAGCATGGGCGGAGGGCACATTCATATTAGGAGGGCAGCAACAGAGGCAGCGAGGCAGAATATGTGGCGTCACAAGACTGAATCGGTCTGATTGGTGTAGGGGCAGGCAACAGATCTCTTTTCAATCAGAGAGAGAGCTGTCTCTCGGTCGATCTGCCCATACATTGTCTGATGTATGGGACCTTTAGGCTGGGAACACACTTGTCTGGGCAGAAAAGCATGAGTTTCCTGCCATGTGCATTTCTGCAACTGCAGCTTTCCTCTAGATTGTAAGCTCGCAAAGCCAGGGACCTCCTCTTGCTGTTTCTTATCATACATGTAACGATTTTAGTGATACCTCAACCACACTTTGTACTTGTATTTCTGGATGTTATGATCGTACAGTGCTTTAACCCTCTGGGCGATACAATTATATCGCCCAGGAGGGGGCGCAGCACTATTTTTTTAAAAATTGTATTTTTTAAATCATGTAGCGAGCCCTGGGCTCGCTACATGATAGCCGCAATGCAGCGGCATCCCCCCACCCACTCCGATCGCCTTCGGCGATCAGAGTAAGCAGGAAATCCCGTTCAGAACGGGATTTCCTGCTGGGCTTTCCCGGTCGCCATGGCGACGGAGCGGGATGACGTCACCGACGTCATGGACGTCGTGACGTCAGAGGGAGTTCCGATCCACCCCTCAGCGCTGCCTGGCACTGATTGGCCAGGCTGCGCAATGCTCGGGGAGGGGGGGGGGCTGCGCGGCACGGCAGGTAGCGGCGGATCAGAAGTTACACGCAGCTAGCAAAGTGCTAGCTGCGTGTAACAAAAAAAAATATGCAAAACGGCCCTGCAGGGCCTGAGAACTCCTCCTGTGCGACGTACCCCGAGCTCAGCTCGGGATTATCGCTCAGGAGGTTAAACTTCTCATGTCGCTATGTTCCCCAACATCTGAACTATGTACAGTGCTACGGAAGATGTTGGCGCTATATAAATAAAAAATAATAATAATGTGTGTTTTTGTGCATTTCCGTTTTGCGGCTTTAGCAAGTGAAATAATTTAGTGTTTTTTGTTGTTTTTTTAAACCCATAGGAAAGCTTGCATGCTAATCACATGTGATTTGCATACGGTATGCAGGAAGGACTTCAGCTGAAGTCCCGCATGCATGGCCCGTCCGTGCACTTGGCGCGATCATGCGCCCGACACCGTAAGCGTCTTGCGCATGCGCAGTTCAGTCATTCAAGTCTTTCAAGCATGCACAGGATGCTTACGGGATCAAATTCACCAGATTCAGCCGAAGTCACCAGCGGGACCGCGGAGGGGACGCAGAGGACCTTGCGGGCTGCAGGAAGCCCCAGATAAGTCCAGATTCTGTTTATTTTGTCTGCCCCTTTAAAGTGAACTGGAGATGCTCAGGAATCATTATAGCTGAGTCTGATCCAATGCAACTCTATGGGCCATCGATTTGCTGCCAGAAGCAGATCAACCTAGATTTTCCATCATGTCAGATAGATCAAATCCATCGAAATCGTCCACAAATCGATCGATCGATAGATTCGATAGAATCTATTTCTGATCGATTATATAGAATCGATCGATCGATCATTGGCTGAAATCGACCAGTGTATGGGTCTCTTAAGAGTTTGAAATGGATCCTCTCATTAATTGGCAGACAAAAGAGCTTGACAGAGGAACAGCAGAGAAAGACTGAGAAGATTTATAGTAGATAAGCAGTGAAATATGCTACCCAAGAATGTGGCAGTTGTAAAAACTGTAGCATTTAAAGAAAGAGAATGTTTTTTATTTTCCAATCAATGATTTTTTTTATTTTTTTTTCCAATCAATGAGATCTTAAATATTAATCAAGGGGCTGTGATACATTAGACTTCCATAATGTAATGCTGGATCATTTCTTTCCCTGTGAGGTAAAATTGGCTACAACTTTTTTTCACCTAACCCTGCATCACAAAAACCAGAGCTGTGAGGCTGATCTTTATGGACAAGTGTCTTTTTCTCAACTTGCGTATAGTCAGAAAACATGTAGGAAAAGGCTGTTTTCCAAGAGATGACTTGTGTTTCTCCTACAGAATCTGCACACATAACCAGTCTGTTGGATCTGTAGCCTAACTGGAAGCTTAAATTTAGGTCAAACGCTTTGTGCATACCCTAGTGCAAGGCTAATTAAAAATATCTGCAGCAGAATTCAGCTGTAACCATGGTAACCTCCGGGCGCAAAATTTTAATTGAAAGTATAAACAGTAGTTTAAATAGGAGAAAAAAAAAAAGGAGAAAGAGCTTCAACACACTGACATAACCAGGTGTGACACAGAATTTACATGATGTGTCAAGCGGTGGGAATTAAAATAGAATGTTGAGGCACTTCTGCTCTGTCACAATTGCTTCTGAGCAATTTTAGAGAGAGGAATTCTGTCCATGTCACTGGAAGGGCTGCCCTGATGGGTAACCAAACTGACATTTGCTCTAAAGGCGGCATTGGAACAAAGGACACTTGAAAAGGATATTACTAAAAATGGAAAAAAAATTCTACATTCACTGAACACAATGATTGCCCCTTCTTCCCATGCTAGTGTACCACGGTAGTTGTGTTGGGGTTGGCCTTTTCTTTTGACGTGTCATGATTTTGATCTACTGTTGATTGAAGGTGCGTACACACGCACTACTTCTGCTAACGACGGGTCCGTCAGACCTTCCTGCTGGGCGGACGGTCAGCCAACAGTAGCGCTTGTGTACACGCTGTCGGCAGACTGATGAGGCTGTTTCTGAACGATCTGCAGTGGATTGTTCAGAAACAGCCTTATCAGTCTGCCGACTGCGCGTACACATGCGCTACTGTCAGCTAAACGTCCGCCCAGCGGGAGGGTCTGATGGACCCGTCGTTGACGGAAATAGTGCATGTGTACGCACCTTTAAGGTGCATACACACGCACTACAAAAGGCAACGACGGGCCTTTTGTAGTGCATGTGTACGCACCTTATGGCAGGTACCACATGTCGGGTTAATTCAAAAAGCTTTCTCTTGACTTATCTTTTCTTATTTATTTTTCACCTACTCTGCAAGGATAGCTATTGTAATCCATGATAAAACAGGATAAGGCGAACCAATTCATGAGATAAACAGATAAGGAGAGCTAATTCATTAAAGAAACAGATAAGGAGAGCTAATTCATGAGATAAACAGATAAGGAGAGTTAATTCATGAGATAAACAAATAAGGATAGATAATTCATTAGATAAACAGAGAAGGAGAGCTAATTCATGAGATAAACAGAGAAGGAGAGCTAATTCATGAGATAAACAGATAAGGAGAGCTAATTCATGAGATAAACAGATAAGGAGAGCTAATTCATTAGATAAACAGAGAAGGGGAGCTAATTCATGAGATAAAGAAATAAGGAGAGCTAATTCATTAGATAAACAGATAAGGAGAGCTAATTTCATGAGATAAACAGATATGGAGAGCTAATTCATGAGATAAACAGATAATGAGAGCTAATTCATGAGATAAACAGATAATGAGAGCTAATTCATGAGATAAACAGATAAGGAGAGCTAATTCATGAGGTAAACAGACAAGGAGAGCTAATTCATGAGATAAACAGATAAGGAGAGCTAATTCATGAGATAAACAGATAAGGAGAGCTAATTTATGAGATAAACAGACAAGGAGAGCTAATTCATGAGGTAAACAGATAAGGGTTTGCAAACCTCACAGCGGCGCACTTCCTCCTTCAAGCCGAAAGGAGGAAATGCGCCGGTGTGAGGCTTGGAACGCGACCAAAAGGGCGCGTACAAGGTCTTTGGAACGCATGGCGGACGGCAGAATTATGGGTAAATAATCACTTGTATCCCCGCCGCACACCTGCACCAATTAAACCTCATTTGAATCACGGCGAGCATCCCTGAACTGAAGTGAGAGGTATATGGAGGCTGCCATATTATATCCTTTTAGGCCTCTTTCACATCAGGACGTTGTGTTTTGGGCTACGTTAAGGTCGCATAATGTGCTCCTAACGCAACGCCTGGTGGTGTTGAAGGAGGACGCTACCTAGAGCCGCGTTATGCAGCTCTTGGTGCGCCTTTTTTGTGCTATGGACTGCGGAGACCACTTGATCCGCATCATGTGGTCCCACCAGCCAATTGCCACACAGAGGGGCCGCTCCAGGAAGTAAACACTGCACTTCACACAGTGCAGTGAATATTAATTAGCCATGTGGCTAGGGGCACTAGCGGACTCTCCCCTCCTCCTCCAACATAACTGCGCATGTGCAAGCAGTCTAATGCGGCTAAAGCCGCGTATAACGCACAGCATGCAGCACTTTCCAGTAACGTCCAGCGTTACACTGTAACGCAACGTGGGCACTGTGAACAGCCCATTGATTTTTCATTGCTGTGAGTTGGGCTGCGTTACAGGCTGCTCTAACGTCGGCCTGTAACTTCCCATTGTGAAAGCAGCCTTAAAGCAACCTTTAAGCAACTTCTAATATGTTTAGCCATAGACCCTAAACAAGCATGCAGCAGTTCAGGTGTTTCTAACATTTTTGTTAAATCTGACAAGATTAGCTGCATGCTTGTATCTTGTGTAATTCAGACACTACTGCAGCCAAATAGATCAGCAGGGCTGTCAGGCAACCGGTATCGTTTAAAAGGAAATAAATATGGCAGCCTCTATATACCTCTCACTTCAGTTGTCCTTTAAGTGTACGGTAATAGCGCAAACACAAGGTTTACTGGGGTTTAATGCCTTTGTTGCTTGTATAATGTGCATTACTACAGTGCACTGTACAAGAAGGGTCCCTACAGGTGGCCACATACGATACAATAAAATGATCCGATTTTACGGCAATTCGATAAAAACGATCGGATCTCCCAAGAAAATCGAAAGCTTATTTTTCATTCGACTGAAAAATCCGATGGGATTTCCCGTTTTTTTTTTTATTTTATTTTAATCGAACTAGAATGCCAGATATTTTCTTCAATCTTTCTAAAGATTGTATGGTGTGTGTTAGATTGTCAATTTATTAATATACACACCCTAGCAATTTTCTCTGATTTTCCAATCATTTTTATCATAATTGGGGACAAAATTGTACATATGTGTGTGGTACATTGGTCATATTTTTGAAATGTTACAATCAGTCAGAAACATTTATTGCAATTCTTAAATTGAACAGATATTTTAAAAATTGTATGGTGTGTGGCTACCTTAAGTGTCTTTCGAACATTCTCCCGGCAATAAATAAGAGCATCCATGCTGGGCATGCACGAGTAAGATCTGCACATGCCACATAGAACAAAGCACTCAAAGCACTCATGCACGAAGGTAAAAAGCCTTGCACGAGCGGCTTCATTCTACTGGGCATGTGCAGACCTAACTCGTGCATGCCCAGTACAAACACGCAAAGGCATCACTACTAGGGTTGGTGTGACCCGGTGTGGAAATTCATGGCGTCACCCCTCTCTTACCCCATGAATCTCCAACTTCCCTGGCTTAGCAAAATCAATTATACATTTTTGGAGTTGTTGCTTGTTACTGACATTTGTTGACAATGGGGTTTGGAGGGGCTGTGCTAGATCCATTTTCTATAGGGGGAGAGGAGTCAGAGTTTGTGATTGTTATACTGGCCACACTTTGCTATAGGTTGGTGGTGAGACTCTGGTCATGTTGGCTGTGGGGGAAGAGGGAGGAGCACTGGACAGACTTTTTGTATTCTCGCACTTCTTGCTCTAGTGTTGGCTTGTACTGATGACGCGTCAGTACAAGCTGCGGTCACTAGAGCGAGAAGAGCGGCAGTGAAGAGGTCGGCTATCCCCGCGGGCGCTGCTGGAGAGGTAAGAGCCTGCAGCTACACACTTACTCAATTAAATGGGGAGCAGATACACCCAGAAACTTTAGCGGTGACACGGGAAAGTAGCGGTGACATGAGGGAGGGAAGCGGTGACACGGGGGAGGGAAACTTGGTCACAAGAAATGTAGTGGGGACATGGGAAATGTATCGGGGACACTGGTAACGGAAGTGGAGGCGCAGGACAGAGCAGGCAACAGGCAGGGAATCCCCGACATGACGGCGAGTTGCGGTTCCAATCGGCGGGCGTTCATAAGTCGGGGATTCCCTGCCTTTGCCGTATAAGACACAGGGACTTTTTCACACCATTTTTAGGGGAGAAAAAGTGTGTCTTATACGGCGGAAAATACGGTACTTCTTACTTGTATGTGCTTGTATTTTACATTTCCCGTGATAGTGGACCTTTACAGCAAACCTGAATCGAAAATAAACTTATGAGATAACAAATTGTATGTGTAGTACGGATAATGAATAGAACATTAGTAGCAAAGAAGAGTCTCCTATTTGTATTAACAATTATATAGCTTTATTTATAACATTGCATCATTCTGTCATATTTGCAATTTTAAAACCACACTCGACATTTAAGCTATACAGCAAAGCAGGAATATTGACCCCTTTGAACCTACCTGCAGTAAAAACCTTATCTCAAACAGTCTCTCACTGTTTCTTGGTGGTTTCAGTGCTTCAGAAAACAGGACTGTCTTTGACCCAGTGAGTGGAATAGCTCAGAAAAGCTCTTTTGCACAGTTAACAAGTTTTTTTTTAACTCTTCCTGTACTGGGAAACAATACAAGACTCATTTCTGTGCTGCTTATGTTCTATTTCTTACCTGTACTCCACATAGAATTCATTATCTCATAAGTTTGTCACTTCAGGTTTGGTTTAAAGGATACCCGAACTGACATGTGACATGATGAGATAGACATGCGTATGTACAGTGCCTAGCACACATATAACTATGCTGTTTTCCTTTTTTTCTTTCTCTGCCTGAAAGACTTAAATATCAGATCTGTAAGTGGCTGACTCAGTCCTGACTCAGACAGGAAGTGACTACAGTGTGACCCTTACTGATAAGAAATTCCAACTATAAAACACTTTCCTAGCAGAAAATGGCTTCTGAGAGCAAGAAAGAGGTAAAAAGGGGTAATTTCTTATCAGTGAGGGTCACACTGTAGACACTTCCTGTCTGAGTCAGGACTTAGTCAGCCACTTACATACCTGATATTTAACTCTTTCAGGCACAGAAAAAAAAGGAACACAGCATAGTTATTTGTGTGCTAGGCACTGTACATACACATGTCTATCTCATTATGTCACATGTCATTTCGGGTATTCTTTAAAACAAAATAACATAGAGAGGAAGGCTATACTGCGTGTGGCTGTATATTCTAAGTTCCACCATACGGGTACATGTATACACGAGTCCATTTATATAGATCATCTATATACAGTCTTCTGATTATTCCTTATTATCCACAAACACAGACACATATATTTGCTGTTAATTTGTTTCTGTCGACCTTCCTCGGTATAATACCAAGTGACATGCATTGCATATTCATCTCTTCCATTTTCCATAGATCCAAGATACATCATGCCACAAAGCATTTAGAAAAAAAAAACTGCGTCCCAAAAAAAAACAAAACACACACACACACACAGTCAAAATTCATATAGAACAAATTGATTGAAAAGGAGCTATGTAAATTGATCTGTTTTAAATACAAGGACAATTAAAATAAGTGTTCTGGAAGATTTGCCCTGGGACCCGTTCCTTCTTATCATGCATTGTATTAATGACCTTCCAAATATCTGCACCTTCGCAAAAGTCTATCTATATGCAGATGACATTCTCCTAATAAATGTGGACAGATATGTCAAAGTAGTAGAAAATAGCTTAAATGATGACAAATGTTTCCATGTGCTTCTCTAAAAACAGTTTATCTTAAGTGTTGAAAAGCAAAACCATTATTTTGAAATGTCATTATGAAATTTAAATGAGCAAAAGGATGGTATAATGGTGATATCCAAATACGGAGATGTGACATCGGATTATAATGCGAAATCGCTCACAAGTGATACTATTAAACACTAGAAAAGTCACTTTAATTATTGGAAATGCAGCGTTACGATAACAGGGGCTGCTACTATACTACAGTCATTTTCATTTTCGTGTCTAACAGTTTAAGAGACGATGGGCTAAGGCTTGGTTTCAGGATGATGGGCATTCTTGCGGAGAGTAAATAGTATACAATATCAGAATCCCATTTAGTGCCGGTCATACATGAGAAGATTTCTCACCAAGAAGGGAGAGCGAGAGATTGGCTTATGCTGGTTCACCTTCTTACATTGTCAGGTCTGTCCTCCTTGGCTCTTCTGCTTGGCAAGTGTGAAGAATGGCTCCTTCCCCTTCCTGTAAAGATTTTGTAACATGTTGGTAATGTGCTGTGTGTTAAAGTGTACCAGAGATGACATGTGACAGGATGAGATAGACATGTACATACAGTGGGATGCGAAAGATTGGGCAACCTTGTTAATTGTCATGATTTTCCTGTATAAATCGTTGGTTGTTAAGATAAAAAATGTCAGTTAAATATGTTATATGGGAGACACACACAGTGATATTTGAGAAGTGAAATGAAGTTTATTGGATTTACAGAAAGTGCGCAATAATTGTTTAAACACAATTAGGCAGGTGATTCACAAAAAAGAAATAAAATCAGTATTTAGTAGATCCTCCTTTTGCAGAAATTACAGCCTCTAAGCACTTTCTGTAGGTTCCAATGAGAGTCTGGATTCTGGTATAAGGTATTTTGGACCATTCCTCTTTACAAAACATCTCTAGTTCATTCAGGTTTGATGGCTTCTGGCTTCTGAGCATGGACATCGCTTTTTAACTCACACCCAAAATTTTCAATTATATTCAGGTCTGGGGACTGAGATGGCCATTCCAGAACATTGTACTTCTTCCTCTGCATGAATGGCTTAGTGGATTTTGAGCAGTGTTTAGGGTTGATGTCTTGTTGAAAGATCCAGCCCTGGTGAAGCTTTAGCTTTGTCACAGATTCCTGGACATTGGTCTCCAGAATCTGCTGATACTGAGTGGAATCCATGTGTCCCTCAACTTTGACAAGATTCCCAGTCCCTGCACTGGCCACACAGCATGATAGAACCACCACCATATTTTACTGTAGGTAGCAGGTGTTTTTCTTGGAATGCTGTGTACTTTTTCCCTCTTGTTATGCCCAAATAACTTAATTTTAGTTTTGTCAGTCCACAGTACATTATTCCAAAATGAAGCTGGCTTGTCCAAATGTGCTTTAGCATACCTCAAGCGACTGTGGGCGGAGAAAAGGCTTCCTCTGCATCACTCTCGCATACAGCATCTCCTTGTGTAAAGTGCCCTGAATGGTTGAACGATGCACAGTGACTCCATTTGCAGCAAGATGATGTTGTAGGTCTTTGGTGCTGATCTGGGGATTGACTCTGACTGCTCTCAGCATTCGTCACTTCTGTTTATTCGAGATTTTTCTTGGTTTGCCACTTCGAGCCTTAACTTGAACTGAGCGCATGGTCTTCTATTCCCTCAATATGTTCCTAACTGTGGAAAAGACAGCTGAAATCTCTGAGACAGCTTTCTGTAACCTTCCCCTAAACCATGATGGTGAACAATCTTTGTCTTCAGGTCATTTGAGAGTTGTTTTGAGACTCCCATGTTGCTACTCTTCAGAAAAAATTAAAAGAGGAGGGAAACTTACAATTGACGCCCTTACATACTCTTTCTCATAACTGGATACACCTGTGTATGTAGGTCAAGGGTCACTGAGCTTACCAAGCCAATTTGAGTTCCAATAATTAGTTCTAAAGGCTTTGGAATCAATAAAATGACAACAGTGCCCAAAATGTATGCATCTGCCTCATTTTATTTAAACAAACACTATCTGTAAATCCAATAAACTTCATTTCACTTCTCAAATAACACGGTGTGTCTCCTATAAGATATATTTAACGAACATATTTTATTGTAACAACCAACGATTTATACAGGGAAATCATGACGATTAACAAGGTTGCCCAAAGTTTTGCATCCCACTGTATACAGCGGCAAGCATACAGACACTTATGCTATGCTCCTTTCCTTTTTCCCTGCCTAAAAGAGTTTATAATTAGCTATGGAACTGACAGTTTTTCTCCAGTCAGGACTCAGTCCTCACTGACAACAAATTACAGCTATAAAAGACTCTCCTAAACAGATACCTGGGCTTTTTACTGTGAGAGGACAAGATAAAAAGGTCAATCGTTCATGTTTTTTCACTCTGGGACTCTTGAGACACTGCAATTGAGCAGATATTGCGAAACTTCAAACCTGCTTTGTAAATGTTCATGCATAAAATAAAACCTTTAAATATCTAAAAGAGTAATTTTTAGGAGTAGAAGGACAGCCAATTGTTTATCTCATTAGTTTATGTAGAGCCCGCGGCAAAATTACTCTGTGCATCATTTTATCAAGACACAAGTGAGTTTAAAAGCTTTTTATCAATATTAAATGTGTTAGGTTTTACACTATGTGAGGCTTTTTATTTGAGGTACTTGGTGAATATTATGAATTGGAGCATTGGTGGGGAGGATCTGTGGAGGAGAAAAGGAAAGCACCAGCAATAGCCAGGGAGGTGGTAATGTTTCCAAGGTGGCAAGTGACTCAGCAGAGGGTCTCAGAGGGCAATGAGTGTCATACTACAAGTGTGGTGGTAGCTCTCTCTGTCCTGGAACACTGAATATAGTCCTGTTGCAAGCTGGCTCAGATCCTTATAGAGACCTTTTCCATTACCCTGCTGAGGGGAGGTTCCCCTTGGGTCTATTGTGAAGAGTTGTTTGCTGTCGCCATTAGGTTAGATGTTGTTTGTTGCTGAACTGCGCTATTGTGTAGCACTTCCTCATTGCAAATACATACATGGTTTGTGCGGAGTGCAATGAGAACATCTGGAAATATAATTAAAATAAATACATAGTTCAGGCACGGTATGATAATATCCAGCAACACAGGTAGATGTTCATTTGATAGAATAAGGGCTGTAGAGGCAAGAAACACTAGGAGCAGGATCTTGCCCTTATGAGCTTACAGGAAGTGGGGTGCAGATAACAGGTAAGTGATGAAGGAACTACCGTATAAGGCAGAGTCTTGTACTGTAAATGCAGCAAAACAGTTCCCAAAAATGGCTACTTACCTAGGTAGCGGGAATCCTCTGCATAATCCAGAGGCTTCCCCTGTCTCTCTTCTCCTCACTGTTACAGCACTGGGACCTCCTAAAGCCTATCAACAAGGGCTTGGTGACAGAGCTCGGCCACACTGCATAGGCACAGACGGCACATGCCTACACGCTGGCATGGAGCCAAATATGCTTCATGCTATTGCAGCCATGCACGGCTGGGAGCTTTGGGGGGGTCTCTCTCAGCACTGAAACGGCGAGTTGGAGGGGGACAAAGGAAGAGGCTTTCCTCTACCAAGTTAAGTATCTTATTTTTGCTCCCCAAAACTCACAGGTTTGCTTCAATCTCCACCTTGAAACTTATCTAACTCTGAGGTTTCATCTATGAGAAGAAGAATATCTGCTTGTCATATTATTTACCTGTATTGTCTCTTTCACACTTCAGCTTTGTGCTTCCTGGAAGGGTCCTGCAGGATTCATTTTTTAACCTGAGCACAGGGTTTCTTATTCTTTACTTGCTAACAGTGATGTAAAGGAAATCTGTGAGGGAGAAAAATTTAAAAAATATATACCGGTACTTACCTCAGTAATGGTAAACCTTTGGATGGTCCAGAGGTTTTCCAGATCCTGCTCAAGCCCACCTCTGTTGATCAGGACCATCTTCTAGACGGCTGCCATGCTCCCTTCTGACTACAAGCTTCTTTGTATTGGGCATGCTCAGGTACGGTCTGAAGCACTTATGCATTGAGAAAAAAACCCTTCACAAATAGCTTTGTTTTACTGGGCATGCCCAGACCTTACTCACACACATGCCTAATACTGTATGTGGAAGCTCTTGAGAGACCGAGCACTGGAACGATGGGGTGTTAGAGGATCGAGGAAGCTTATGGACAATGGAGGTATTTATTTTTTGTTTTTAATTTTTCTTCAGGTACGATTTAAGGGACCACTACGGTGAAAAATCTGACATTTTACTACCACTATGATCGTTCATGTGATTTCAGCAGAGTTCGATACTTACAGTAATAAACTGTGTATCAGACAACAAATAAGCTGTATACAGGAGAGGAGATAGGAACCTGACTGGTATGTCATGGTGTGACAATCTGTTGTTAAATACAAACAAAAATTAATTAATTAAAAGTTATTCTAGATTTTAGGACCACCAAGACGACCAATCACAAAACAATAATGATCAATGCAGAGGCTGTGGAGAGAGTTTCCAGCTTTAAAGGAAAGGTTCAGGGTGTCTGAAAAAAAAATAAAAATCCATATCCACTTACCTGGGGCTTCCTCCAGCCCGTGGCAGGCAGGAGGTGCCCTCGCCGCTGCTCCGCAGGCTCCCGGTTGTCTCCGGTGGCCGACCCGACCTGGCCAGGCCCGGCTGCCAGGTCGGGCTCTTCTGCGCTCCAATCTGCGCCTCACGGCGTCGCGCTGACGTCATCGGACGTCCTCCGGGCTGTACTGCGCAGGTGCAGTAGTTCTGCGTCTGTGCAGTACAGCCCGGAGGACATCCGATGACGTCAGTGTGCCCGCGTGGGACGCAGAAGAGCCGTCGTTGGAGCGCAGAAGAGCCCGACCTGGCAGCACGGCCTGGCCAGGTCGGGTCAGCCACCGGAGACCACCGGGAGCCTGCGGAGCAGCGGCGAGGGCACCTCCTGCCTGCCACAGGCTGGAGGAAGGCCCAGGTAAGTGGATATGGATTTTTATTTTTTATTCAGACTACCTGAACCTTCCCTTTAAAGAGGAACTGTCAGCCATACTATCTCAGAAAAAAAACCACATATATAAATAGATAAATACTTGCTCTACTTACTTAACATATGTATTGTACTGTCCACGGTTTGATTTTAGTGATTTTTCTATAGTAAAAAAGAGAAAATCCTTCTTAGGATTCTCCATTTAACTGTGTCTTTTTTTAAGCCAACCCTGATGTCATTTCCTTACTCTCCTCTGCCTGATTGAGTATGCATTGCCCGTGCTCCTACCAATCTTCAGACTCTCCCATCCAGCTCTGTAATAGAAGGTGCATTGTCTCAGCATGAGAAATATTGGCCAATCAGAGAGGAACAGAGGTGTGGCAGGGGAAAACAGTAGGGAAAGGGGCTTCAGTCAACTAGGCTGCATTAATTAAGTCTGAGAGCTAAGTAAAGAAGCAAAAAAAGACAACCCAGCATGCCCTGTAACTTCCTTTGTGTGGCAATGTACCAAATAAGAGTTGGGTAAACTGAATGATAATATATCAACAAGAAAAGTAATAGTGATTTTTAACTTTTGGATTGCCTGGTTAGCATCCTTATTACTTGTTTACCAGATAAAATAAAGAATTGATTTTTGATTTTATGCCCGACAGTTACACTTAAAGCTTCTGGGAGTCACCATCGCAGAGAACCTGCCCTGGGCTGACAATGCTTTAGCTGTAACTGGCAAAGCACAACAATGTCTCTATTCTTTTAGAAATCTAAAGTTCACTAACCTTCCCCAGAAGGCGCTGGTTAAAGTGGATCTGAACCCAGATGTACTCTCTGCTCTAAAAGATACACAACAGCATAATACCATTTAAACAAAAATATTTCTTTGTTACAGCTGATACAAATTGTATAATACATATGTACTGTTTCTACTTCCTGATTCATGGAAGCAGACATATTGTTAACATCCAGTGCTTTCAAATCAGCTTATCTGCCATCTCTGCCATAGGTGACACAGGGGAAAGATCAGATTACTACTTGTGACTAGACACAAATGAGGGTGAATTAGACTGGCTAAACTCTCTAAATACATACAGAGTACATTTCTCTCTGTTTTCCTTCTGTCCTGTGGAAGAGTTCAGGTCCACTTTAATTTCTACAGATGCACTATAGTTAGTGTCTTGACCAACTGCATGATGACCTGGTACAACAGCTGTGTCAGAAGTGGGACTGTTTGTCAGGATGGCCGAGTGGTCTAAGACGCCAGACTCAAAAGGTTTCTCTGGTACAACAGCTGCACCAAGGCCGATATGGAAGCCCTGTAGCAGGTTGTACAGCAGAGGCCATTATCGGCACTGAACTACCATCGCTCAAACTGCTGCATAAGACCGGTTGTATGAGAAGGTCCTATCAAGGACTATACTCAACCTGAAAACCCCTTAAGCTCCTACCATCAGGTAGACATTTCAGATCAATCTGCATACACACAAAAAGGCTGAAAAACAGCTTTTCCCACCTACTATAAACTTTGTAAACTCTGAGGCTAAGTTCACAGTGGGACGTTAAAGTCGCGCGTTAAAACACCATTTAACGCAGAATAACTCACTGCAATAAAAAATCAATGCCCTGTTCACAGTGCACACGTTGCGTTGGTGCCTAACGCTGCACGTTAAGTAAAAGTACTGCATGCAGTGCGTTATACACGTTATTAGCTGCGTTGGACTGTTTGCACATGCTCAGTAATGACTTGGACGCATACTTTTCATTGCCTGTATTTTTTACTGTATCTGCTGTATGCGATGGTAACGCTGCGTTGCCACTTTTTTGGCGCGTTGCGTTGTAAGCTTGCGGTGCGACTTTAACGTGGCATCAAAACGCAACGTCCCACTGTGAATCTAGCCTGAATCTTTTCTGAGATCATTTTTAATTTAACATGTGCAATAAGTCATACTGGTATTGTGCAATATACTACTCATTAATGAGTACAATAACAATTATGCTGCTTATCACTTAAGACTGTATACAACATTTTAAAAAATGTAAAGGACCGCTATCGCGAAAAAAGTAGGCAGTTAAAATTTGACAGAGCCAACAAGTTTTGGGCCAGTCCATCTCATGGGGGATTCTCTGGGTTTTCAACAGCATTTCCTGAACAGCAGTTTAAGTACCAAAATAGTGAGATACCAGCCAGCCTCCCTACTCACTTGCACACTATTTGGTCAGTTAAACTTTGCAATTGCTGTTCAGGAAATGCTGTTGAAAACAAAGAAATCCATGAGAATCCCTCACGAGGAGATGGACTGGCCCAAAACCTGTTGGTTCTGTCAGATTTTAACTGCCTACTTTTTTCCGCAATAGTGGTCCTTTAATACCTCTTTTCCATGGGCAGTTGATAGGCAGTGAAATGCCTCTCAAACTCTCACAACTGCTGACTGCTGCCTGGTAACTGCTCACTCAAGCCTTGCTTGCTGAGCACACAGTTCAACTGCCCATGGAAAAGAGGCCTTAAAGAGGAACTCCAGTGAAAATAATGTAATAAAAAAGTGCTTCATTTTTACAATAATGATGTATAAATGATTTAGTCCGTGTTTGCCCATTGTAAAATATTTTAAATCCCTGATTTATATTCTGACATTTATTACATGGTGACATTTTTACTGCTGGCAAGTGATGTAGCCGCTGCTTGCTGTTTTGGAAGTTGGAAACAGCTGTAAACAGCCATTTCCCACAATGTAACAGGGTTCACAGACAGGAAACTGCCAGAAGTACCTCGGTACTCAGAGCTTCTTGTGGGAGGGGTTTCACCACAATAACAGTCATACAGCGCCCCCTGATGGTCTGTTTGTGAAACGGAATAGATTTCTCATGTAAAAGGGGGTATCAGCTACTGATTGGGATAAAGTTCAATTCTTGGTCGGAGTTTCTCTTTGGGATAAGTGTGTGCACTCCTCCACAAAAGCCTAAAAACTCAAAACAGTGCCTGAAACAGTTTGAACAAAAATAAACTTCTAGATCACTGCAAAAAGAGAACCTTGTAAATTGTAAATCTCACTCATTATCAATGCAAAAGTTTGGATGTTTGTTACTCGATCACGCGACAATGGATGAACGGATTTGAATGAAATTTGGCACACACATAGTACATTACCTGGAATAACATACAGGATACTTTTTATCCCCATAACCAAATTTTACTGGGAAAAATGTAAACTGCAGCCATTCTTACACTGTTAATTATAGGGTTTTTAAACTTTGCATAGTTGGTCACTGGATTGACTGGGATAAATATTCAGAAAAGTGGGTGGAGCATACAAAAGCCAATCAAAATTCACCTATTGATTTCCAAGAGGAATATTTAATTGATGCCATTCTTGCACTGTTAATAGCACAAGCCTCAAACCTGGTACAGTTGGTCATCGGGTGACTGGGGTTCAAATTCAGAAAAGGGAATGGAGCCACAGCCAATCCGATTTCTTTCATTTCAATGCAAATTGTTGACGCCAAAGCCCGCAAAGCTCACAAACTAGGTCATTGAGTAATTATGTGTTATGGTGGCCATACACGGTACAATAAAAACGTTCGATTTTCCCGTTTATTCGATCTAAATGATCGAATTGAATGAAAGTTAAAAATATTTTTTTTTTCGACCAAGAAATTCGAACGATTATCCCGTTTTTTCTGGAAAAATGATCGGACATGCTGGAAAAATCTTTACATTCGATCTAACGGAATAATCAAACTAAATTATCTAATTGAAAAATTGTATCATGTATGGCCACCTTTAGGGTTAGAAAAAGTGCCAACACCAGCCAAATACATATCTGGGCAACGCTGGACCATCAGCTAGTGTATAAATAAATTACAGTGCTAAACAGTACACAAACCTCTTTGCTCCTGTTGCCTCTCTCATCTGCTAGTTCAGTGCTAGGGATGGGCGGAATTGCCAATTTCCGATTTCATGGAAATTCCGCTTTCCACCATTGCCGATTACCGCTACCGCTTTCCGCTACCGATTTCCAGATTCCGATGCAGATTTTTGCTGAACTTTTCACCGACTTTAATATTGATTTTCTCAAAAAGTACAAGGTCTTTTTTAAAGATTTTTTTTTCCTTCTAGTCTCCAATCTTCTACTTAACATACTCGGAATATTCAGTGTATCTAGCTCCTATGGGGGCTTTGCTATGAACCTCTAAAGTAGGTGGCATACTGCATATGGTAATGCGGATTTTCAGCATTTTACATTTCCGCCGACTTTAGTGGTTAATAGCAAAGCCCCCATAGTGGCTAGAAATACCACATTTTTAGGGTTTGTTAAGCAGAAGAGTGGGGACAAGAGGGAAAAAAATCTTTCAAAAAGACCTTGTACTTTTTGAGAAAATCAATGTTAAAATCGGCGGAAATTTCAGCAATTCAGCAATCTTTCCATGATTTCTGCGAAAATCCGCCTACCGCACTTGTATTACCGATTTCTGAATTCCGATGCGGAAATGCAGTTTCCGAACGAGCATCCCTATTCAGTGCTCCATCACTAACCTCAAACAGAATGATAGAGAGAAAATATATATATAGTGAAGTCCTGGTAATATTATTTGTGCAGTGCGGTGCGATGGGGGCGGAGCATCGCACCTCAAACACACTGGCCAGGTATAAAACCGGCCTAAAGGAAACCTAAAGAGAGGAGGATAGGGAGGCTGACATACTGGTATTTACTTAATTTTAAACAATACTAATTGCCTGGCTGTCCTGCTGATCCTCTGCCTCCAATATATTTAGCCATAGACCCTGAACAAGCATGCAGATTAGATGTTTCTAGGATTAGCTACTTGCTCGTTTCAGGTGTGTGATTCCGACACTACTGATGCCTACAAAATCAGTAGGATAACCATGCAACTGGCATTGTTTAAAAGGAAATAAATATGGCATTCTCCATACCCCTCTCACTTCAGGTACCCTTTAAAGCATTAATTTCTTAACAGCAGACTTTGCTAATGCACAGTTTTTACCTGGTTGCTGCAGAATTAGATGGACGGTGCAATTACACTTTAAGAACAACCTTCTCTGACTATTTCTCTGATGTTGTGATAATGTTCAGAGAATTCATAAATGGTATGTTTTGACGCAAGTAGTCTCTGCATAAGAAAACAAAGATATTTGTACATCAAGAAAGGCTAGGCTATGTAGGAGGCACTTACAGTTTAAAATAGGCAAAAAAATAATCTCCTGTGCTACAAATAAACATAAAATGACAGTTTGCCTCAGAAGCGCAGGGGGCATCGATGAGCAATGGAAAGACTATTCTGTAAACACAATGTTCTAGTACCTTAAACCGGACCACTCTTCTGTTTCAAAGGGAACCGTTTAAACACTGCAGCAATTGACTGTGAAGTCTGTTTTGTACCCAGCTTTATGAGGAATCAAAACAGATCTTCTGCTAAACCGAGTGGCAATATTATTTTGCCTTATTTTGTCAAGGGCAATTTAACCTAACAGAAATAAAACTAACTCGGAAAATAAGCTTTCAGCAGAATACCAAGTACAATATGTACCAGTAAATTGCAGTTTAAAATTTTAACGTGGTTTCGTTAAGTGGATCTGGACAACATATACACAATACTCCCATATGCTTACAATTACTTGGCGATCTGGCTTAATTTTAAGGTCTTAGATAAGTTTTAAAAACTTTTGGATGGAAGAGTCGGAGGCCTCCAAGTTATTTCTCTAATCACTACCTGCTAACTCGGACCACTCAGTTTTTTTTAGGGGATATATTTATTTCTATTAGTAAAATGTGACTTAGGCCCAGTGCACACCGAGCGGTTTTTGGAGCGATCCGCCGGGCCGCATCCGCCTGGAAAAATGCTTGGCTAATGTATTGCAATGGGATGGTGCACACCGGCGGTTTGAGGTTTTTGACAAGCCGCAAACGCGCCTCCTGCTGCGCGTTTGCGGTTTGCTAAAAAACCTCAAACCGCCGGTGTGCCCCACACATTGAAATACAATAGCCAAGTGTTTTCACTGGCTGATGCGGCTGGTGGATCGCATACAAAATCCGCTTGGTGTGCACCCGGCCAAATATCTGCTCTCTGCTCCCAAAACCACTAGCGTTTTGACGATCTGCTAGCGGTTTTGGTGTGCACTGGGCCTTATACTTTTACTAGGTACTTATTTACAAGATTTATTACATTTCAGGGAGTATGTAAAGCTCACTTTTGCTCGTTTGTTTGATTTTCTTTCTTTTATCATATAATTTTGTTTTTGTTTCATGATGTTTAGTTCCTGTACTCAGTTTACATGATTTGGCAATGCTGCCTTATACGTTCCTTCAAACTGCAATGCTGTTATTTCACAAATTTTTAACATTCCTGTACAAGGTCCTCTCTGTATTGCAGTGGATTGAAATAATATTAGTAGTAGTATGACATGTGTCAGATATAGACCTACTCTTATATAACTTATCCGAACCACGATATCTCATTTGAGGACTGGCATCAGAATTATAGATGGTGATAGAGGTAGTTAAAGGACAACTATCAAAGTTAACTACAATTCTAAATGCCACATATATTTCCAGTAATTACCAGCAAATAGCAATACAAAGGATTTTTTTTCATCTTTTCATTTTTTATGAGAAGAAAATAAGACATTTACAGAGAACAGTTTTCACTGTGGGCATTATAATGGAGGACTGTGCCCAGCACATCCAGCATACAGAAACAATCCTCACTGGCTGTAATCATGTCAGTAAAATGTGTTCAGAATGATAGAAAGCAGAAATATAGCATGACAAAGTATGTAAATAACTTAACAGCTGCTTATGTGTCTGCCTCATGCATTGTAAAGTAAACAGAGTTCACAGACATGAAGAGCAGGAAGATCTCATTCTTAATGGGGGGGGGGGGGGGCATGTAAATACAGGAAAAAGTACAGGTCCTTCTCTCCAGATCCTTTCTCTGTAGCTGAAAATTCTCTCATCTGTTCTCATGTGATCTGTGAGAGAGCAGTGTGTGTGTGAGCAGGGTAGAAACAAACAGTAAACCATTCATCTGTGAGTAGTGACAGAGAAGTGGAACCTATCTACATAGTACAGATTGGTAAAAAACGGTGATACACAAGGTTTTTTTTTTTCATACAGGCTGTGATGAGACTTCTGAAAAGGCTTCTATTGTTGCTGGCTGAAAGCTGTAGATGTATGTGGGGTTTACCGAATTACAGTTTCTTTGATAGTTCCTCTTTAAGTGTACTTTTGCCTTTAAGTGTACTTTTGAGCCTGCACACTGTATAATGGATAAATGTACAATTTCTTGATACAACATGTTTTGTACTTCTATGTGTGTACGTTATTATGTCTACATTATGTTTTTGGAAATTGTTCATGTTCAATCAAAACTTGTTAATAAACGTGTTAATAAAACAAGAAATGTTTAACAATTCTCTAATTATGGCATTATAAAGCATATTACATACCCTATGCGTGCTATTGGCAGCGTAGCGTGCGTAATCGGGGAGCGGGCACTCAGCGCACACTATGCTGCTGAAGTGCAGCATAGCGAACACTAACAACATAATGTGGCTCCACTCCTCCCGCCCTGAGCATCAGCGGGTCAGTCACAGTAAAGGACCTGATCTCTGAACTCTGATTGTCCCAATAGGCTGTCTGTCAAGTCAAGGCAGGCAGCAGAGATTAGATTGTGAGCTCATCTGAGGACAGCCTGTGGCATGACTATGTACTCTGTAAAATTCTGCACTTGTAGTATAGGAGGCCAGAAATCCTTCCCACTTCCCCCTTTGTAGTATAGGTGGCCAGATGCTTACCACCTACCCCCTTGTAGTATACTGTAGGTGGCCAGATGCTTCCCCCCTCCTCCCCCTTGAGGTACAAGTGGCCAGATGCTCCCCCCCCCCCTTTGTAGTATAGGTAGCTAGATGCTTCCCCCCTCCCTTGTTGTATAGATGGCCAGATGCTCCCCCCCCTTGTAGTGTAGGTGGCCAGATGCTTACCCCTCCCCCATTGACATAAAGGTGGCTAGATGCTTCCCCCCTCCCTTGTTGTATAGATGGCCAGATGCTTCCCCCTCCCCCCCTACCTTGTAGTATAGGAGGCCTGCTGCTTCCCTCTCCCCCTTGTTGTGTAGGGTGCCAGATGCTTCAACCCTCCCCCTTGTCATAAAGGTGGCTAGATGCTTCCCCCCTCCCTTGTTGTATAGATGGCCAGATGTTTCCTTCTCCCCCTTGTGGTATAGGTGGCCAGATGGTTCCCCCCCCCCCCCCTGAGCAGCACCACTAATCACTCGCCTCTACGCTCGCCTCTAGAGCTGAAGTTTCCTTTTCCCCTCTGTCATCATCTGCCACTGTGTACCTGTCTCTGCAGCCTGTGTTTCCTATCATGTGACTCGCCGGCACGTTACCAAGGAATCACATGATAGGAAACGCTGGCTTTAGAGACAGATACACAGGGGCAGTTGATGACGGAGGGGAGGAGGAAGCTTTGCCGCTGGAGGTGAGTGGAGAGGCGAGTGACTCCCTCTCACTGGGCTGGCTGCTGCAGTCCTGCCTCCTCTGTCTACCAAGCCACCCCACACTTCCTGGGGGTGCACTGGGGGTGCAAAGGAGCTGCTGGGGGATGCTATAGTACAATAAGCACCCACCCAGGGCTGCCCCTGATATCCAGTCATCATTTTTATTTATTTAGTGCTTAACTCCACTTCCTACTCATGAGAGATATGGATAGATAAATAAAAATACCTTTATTTTGCCTTCTTAAAAAAGAAAGTATTTGTGATTATTCAGGTTGGAGTAAGCATTTTAGGTGTTCCACAATGCATCACTGCTGAATATGCAAACTGTCCATGTGTTGTCCCTGATGGCTACACACATCTCCAGATCCACAGGAATGCAATGATGTGCCAGTAAGCTCAAGATGAATCATAACTCCGACTGCGTCCTTTGTAGCCCCTTACACACTCCTAGGAGCTCTGCTTCGCCATGAGCTTGCTGGGCAAGTCCTACCCCATAGACCCATATTGAATATTAACCCATGCCATGCACTGATGAGGATCACCCAGTATGAAACAGTCTATACGCATGTTGGATTAGTGTGGCTCTGTGATATTAACAAGCTGATACTTAACTGCATTCCAGCGGTTCTGGACGTGTTTTGGCTTTCAGGGACAACAAAAAATAATTTGCATGTTCAGCCGTGATGCATTGTGGGAGACGTTATATCTGCTCACTCCAACCTGAATAATCGCAAATACCTTCTGTTTTAAAGAGACTCTGTAACAAAATTGTCAGCCTTATTTCTTCTATTCTATAAATTCCTATACCTGTTCTAATGTGCTCTGGATTACTGCAGCCTTTTCTAGATGCACTGTCCCTGTAATATATCTAATCTTCTTTTCTTTGTCAAGCTTTGTTGACGCTGAGAGGAATGGTCTGCCTCTGTTGTAATGAATACAAGTTATGCACGCCCCCTGCACACCCCCTCCAGGCTCTGTGTGCTTTGTTTACTCCTCACAGACTGCTCTCAGTTTCAGCTTGTCTGTGTGATGCAGTTTGTGAGGCTGAGGGGGGTGGGAGCTGCCTGTCACATGCTAAGAAACTGTGAGAATCCCAGACTGGAGTGCAGATAATTCACTATGTAATAAAAACTTGTAGTATACTGCAACTACTTTAGCATGAGATGCTATATATATATATCATGCTAAAGTAGTTGCAGTATACTACAAGTTTTTATTACATAGTGAATATATATATATATATATATATATATATATATATATATATATACATACACAAACATCACTTCCTGGTTAGCGGCCATGTTTTTTGCTTGTAAACACTGCCTAAAACTGGCAATTAAAAGCCAGGATCACGTTGGGGAGTGGCGGAAACGGCAAAGAGGGATCCAGGAGATCACAGTGACTCGATATGTTTTTATTGTACAAATTGGACAGTACAGATTCTCTTTAAGACGGTTTTCAGAAGGCAATATTCTGTTTTGCTGTTACAAAGTGATTCAACTATGAAGCCAGTCAGTCAATGAGATGCTATAATTCTAGCTTGCATGCAAATTTAATGTAAACCGCATGCCGCTTGAAGTGGTGAACATGTATTTATATATAATAATTCAGCTTTTGCTTATAGAAGCATAAACATTTTGATTTAGATTATTGTTAATTATTAATTAATGTATTGGAGTTCTTATCTTTGAATATGAATCCTGTGAACAGGATAAATCAAGCACAATGTTATTATATACTGTGGCTTTGCTCTGCAGAGCCATGATTAAAGCACTCCAGAAGTGAAGCCTTGCTTTACTAATTGTCATATGATGCACTAAGGTTCCCCTTAGAGTTTAAAGAGAATCTGTATTGTTAAAATCGCACAAAAGTAAACATACCAGTGCGTTAGGGGACATCTCCTATTACCCTCTGTCACAATTTCGCCGCTCCTCGCCGCATTAAAAGTGGTTAAAAACAGTTTTAAAAAGTTTGTTTATAAACAAACAAAATGGCCACCAAAACAGGAAGTAGGTTGATGTACAGTATGTCCACACATAGAAAATACATTCATACACAAGTAGGCTGTATACACCCTTCCTTTTGAATCTCAAGAGATCATTTGTGTGTTTCTTTCCCCCTGCAGCTATCTTCCACTGAAGTGTCAGGCTGTTTCTTCCTGCAGAGTGCAGACAGCTCTGCCTGTATGTAATTCCTCAGTATGTGAAAGCCCAGCCAGCTCAGAGGAGGATTTATCCAGCTTGTAAAAGATAATAGAGCAGAGAGAAGCTGCACTAATCTAAATAACACACAGGCAGTGTGCAGAGAGGGTCCTGGAGGGGGGAGATGCATCACAGAACCACAACACTGAAGAACTTGGCAGCCTTCCAGACACAGGCCTGACAAGTCTGACAAGAGAGAGATAAGTTGATTTATTACAGAGATGGTGATAGTAGAACATGCTGCAGTAAGCCAGAACACATTAGAATAGCTTTTGGAACTTGTAGGATGATAAAAAACAGGATGCAATTTTTGTTACGGAGTCTCTTTAAGCCTTTGGCAGGGCCCTCCCTTCCTTAGTGTATACTACATAATTGTGGTCTGCTTTCCCATGACCGCCTTGTATTTGTATTACTGGGCCTACCTAACCAGCCCAAAATCACATGATCATGTATCTTGCACCCCGTTTGCCTTGCATAGCTTTGTCCTATGTTGTTGTATAACCTTGTTACATCTGTCATGCTTTGTATCATTGTATGTATTTATTGTCCAGCGCTGCATTATATGTTGGTTAATAAATACGAACATATAATAGGTTTTCAGTATCGCATTAAAAAAGATAAAAAAGTGTGGACTATCTGAATAATCCTGGTGAAACATGTAGGATTAGAACCAATCTAGAGTTTAAAAACATACCTTCAGCTGTGGGGAAAAACAAAACAAGAAATCTCTGGCCTATCCTGGTAGCTGGTCACATGACCAATATAGAGGCACTTGTAACGCAGTCTGTGCTAATGAGTAGAAATGTTGCTGACTTCTGTATCTGGATGAAATTGTCCAGGAATCTCTTAGGGTAGGAAACAACTAGGGCGATTGGGATTAGGGGTAATTGCAATCGTAGGACATGCAGCATTTGCGCTCAATGCAAAGTATTTATCAAAGTGGTTATGCAGCTCTTTGGGGGCACTAGCAAATAGCTTTAAAGAAAACCTGAACTGAAAATTAAAAGTCAAAATAAGCATACACAAGTCATACTTACCTTCCATGTAGTCTACTCCTCAGTGTCTTTCTCCTGTCCCGCGTCCTGTTTGTTCACTGTGATCAAGGGAGATTTCCGTCCTCCATTTTGAAAATGGCCATTACCCATAACAGCTTTCTTGTCAGCACACAGTTAAACTGTAACGTCGCCCACTTGAGCCATAGGGAAACATGAACATTACCTGGTACATCAGTTTTCCTCTCAGCTATAACTGACAGCAACTGATATTTTACTGACAACAACTGATATATTTCAGATCTGACAAAATATTGTCAGAACTGGAAGGGATTATTGTCAGAAGAAAAAGGTGAGCTTCTGAGAGGAACTGATGGCAAGGTAACTATGCAATGTTAATTTGAAGTTACCTCATGTGTTTATTTAAAATATTTTTACTCAGTACAGGTTCTCTTTAAATACAACTTTTATATACTTACCAGGTCTCTGAATTTCCTTCTTCTGTCTGTAGCCCCGCCCCCTACAGGAAGAGATCCAAGGCGCTTCTCTGATTGGTCATAGAGAAACACCTATGACCTCTTCCTTTAGGGGCCGGGGCTATGGACCGAAGAAGGACACCTGGTAAGTATAATAAAGTTGAATTTTTTTAAAAACCTGCAAATCGCAAATTGGAAGCGCTGTACATGTTAATGTACATCGCTTCAAAACGTCGGGTAATTGCTGTCGCAAATGCCCTAGGAATGGCTGCACACAGCGCTGCAGCGATTTTAAAGCGCTGCAGTGATTCTTAGTGGGTCTCAGGCCATACACATTTGTTTGTCATTAGACCAGCCTCTGCATTAGACATGTGCCAAGAGCCTCTGAAAGAAGCCCTGCTGCTGAATATTACCAATTAGCAGGAAAGGAGATTAGAGTGGCAATGGGCTTGATTACAGCAGCACAGCTTAATGAGAGCAGAGAGTGTTAGAATGTGTTGCACACGTTATGCAGCCATAACGTGCGCAGGGAAATTACGCTGGGCTCAGATATTGTAAAAGACGCCTCGCTACACTTAACTCGCTCCACTGAACCCGCCCAGAGCCCGGCGGGTCCAATAGCTTCAAAGTACGAGATTCCTGCACTTTGATTGGCCCTGTAGGCTGCCTGTCAAGTACTTTGAAGCTACTGAACCCGCCTGGCTCCAGGTGGGTTTAGTGGAGCACTCGTTAAGGGTAGCGAAGTGCCCTCTACAGTATCAGAGCACAGCGTAATTTCACTGCGCATGCTATGGCTGCATAGCGTGCGCAGGGCATTATAACACTCTCATTAACCTGTTCTAGCCTGATGTGGCGTAGGATCTACGCCAACCGCCGTTTCCGCTCCCGACGCAATCGTGCGCCCTCGAGAGGGGGGGTTAAGCTGTCATATGACAGCTGACCTCTCCCCTCAGTGATCAGAAGCCATCATGTATGGCTACTGATCACGTGATCACTATGATCGCCGGCGGATCATAGTGATCACTGTTTATTGATGTGGCGGTAGGGGAGGAAAGAAGAGGATCCACTCACCTTCCTTACGTTCCCCGGCGATCGGCGCTCCCCTCCGCTTTCGTCGGCATCCCCGCTTGCTCTGCATTAAGTGTCGGGTCCCGCTTGATGACATCATCAAGCCGCAACCCAGAACTGAACGGCAGTACGAGCGGGGATGCCGGGGAGAGCGGAGGGGTCCACAGCTGCTCATCGCTGGAGCCTGGGAGGTGAGTTGAGATGCTGGCTACAGGGGGGAACCTGGCCACACAGGGAACCGCACACCTACCCAGCAACACTGGGGATCCAGCTGTCTGACCCCCAAACGTGCCCCCCCCCCATGCAAAATCGCCTGGTCCTTAAAGGGGAACTTCAGCCTAAACAACCATACTGTCATTAAGTTACATTAGTTATGTTAATTAAAATAGATAGGTAATATAATCTCTTACCCACCCTGTTTTAAAAGAACAGGCAAATGTTTGTAATTTCATGGGAGCAGCCATCTTTTTCATGGGGACAGCCATCTTTTTAGTTGAAAGGAGGTGACAGGGAGCATGAGATACACTTCCAACTGTGTCCTGATCACCTCTCCCAGCTGCGCGCGCTAGGCTTCAAATCTCAAATTCAAAATTTCAAAAAACAAATTTGCGCCAAAACAGCAGAAGGAGAACCACAACATCAAAAATCCCATCATGCTTTGCACAGCATCAGGGGGAAAATGCCTGGGCAGTTTTCCTCTGTGCAGCTAAAAATGAGGCTTAGGTAAGAAAAACAAAGTTCTGATGCTGTGAAATGGTTAAAGAAACACCAAGCCTTTTCAGTGCTGCTGAGTAGATTTTTAGTCTGGAGGTTCACTTTAACGGGGGTTAGGCAGCCGTTCCCCAATCAAGCCCATTGTGTGTAATTGCTAGTAATATGGGCCTATTTCCATTAGTATACTGTGCGTTTCACATCCGAATTCGCACATGCAAATTAAATGTGAATTGGAAAATGCATGCGTTTGTATGTGCATTTTTAATGCAAATTTTTGCATCCGATGTTAAATTTCTGTAGCAACATGATATCACTGTGACTGCACAGGAAACAGGAAGAGACATGTTAGATGGGAAAACACGTGCAAACATTTGCGTCTAAAATGCGAAAAATGTACATTTAGGACAATGATGGGTCTATTTCCATTAGAACATTATATTTTACATGTTTTTCCTGTATGCGCTTTTTATGCAAGCTTTCTTTAGCGTCTAACGTGAGAAACAGATGCGTGGTGCAGGAGTTTGCAGCATGCCATATTTTTTCTGTATCCCATTCCCACCGCATCCGTTTTCTTCCCGTAAAAAGGAACTTGTCATGTTGTTACCAGGCAGAACATGTAAATTAGGGCCATTGCTAAAAATCGCAATGTGATGTAAAATACGGTGCTTTTTTTTTCATTTTCAGAAAAATAGCAAATTCCTGATGTGAAACTGCAATGCTACAGTGGAAATGTAGCCTTACGTTCATTAATGCACTAACCGCATGTACTTCCGGCCCAATACAATCCCTATGAGACCCGTAAATTTAGCCGCATCGCATCTTATCGCAACTGGAAATTTGCGTCAATGGAAACCTTTTCATTGATTAACACATTGACTGCAGTTTGGATGTCGTGCGACAATCACACGGCATGTAGTGGAAACGGGCTTAATGTGAAAATTCGCATTGCGATTTTACACTAAGTGGAAATGAGCCCTGTTTCACCCTGGAGCTCTTTTTTAATGCCATACTTATAAAACACACCAGTGGTGTAGCTTAGGAGCTGTGGGCCCCGATCCAAGTTTTACATTGTGGCCCCCCAAGCACTCTATACATAAATATTGATACACATTGTGCACCAAAACCTGCCAATGGCAACTACAGTGTCAGAGGTGCAAGAAGGGGGTGGGGAGCAGTTTGTTAATGATTACCGCTATTCAAAGTATCTATAGAAATGATTATTATGAGCACAGTGACAGGACCAATAGAGAGCTAATACTGAAGTTCAAGGAGAGCCCTATGGGGCCCCTCTGGCCCAAGGACCCCGATGCGGTTGCAACCTCAGCATACCATATTGCTACGCCCCTGAAACACACATAATATCTGTCTCTCTGCATTTCAGATATTAGAAAAAGCACAGGTAAACTTCCTCTGCTATATGTTATACATCTATACCTAAAATAAGCATTAACATTCACAGCTGAAAGACAGTTCTGATATCCTATGGTAAATGTAGTAGCACTAGTTACTCTGCTTGGAAATAGGATGAATGCTACAGGGCTCTGGTCTTTAGACTGCTTTAATATATGAATCATAAGTGACAATTTTTCATTTCATAAACTTGTGCTACAGCACCACCTGCTGGAACCAAAGATCCCTACCACTAGATCTCTGCTGAATTGCTTCGTATAAGGAACCTTTCATCCAAGTTTTTAAAGGGAATCTAAACTGAGAAGGATATGGATTTTTCCTTTTAACTACTTCCGAACCTTGATGATTGAAATCTAAGCCCTGTTTTGATGGCTATCTGGCCACCAGGGCATAGATTTCAATCAACCGCCGCTGCGCGCATCTGCCATTTTCATCGGTCCCGCCACTTTCCCACCGTCTCTCGCCGCAGCTCACTTGCTCTGCCTGTCTCTATGATGACAGAGCCCTGTGAGCCGGTCAGGAAATTTCATTGGCTCCTGGCCCTGTCTTTCAATGTAAGCAACTCCCATTGGCTTACATTGAAAGACAGGGTCAGGAGCCAATGAAAGTGGCTCCTGACCGGCTCACAGGAACTCTGCCGTCATAGAGACGGCAGAGTGGGTGGCCCAGGATCCCGACGTGCAGCGGTGACGGCGATTGCAGCGGGTGTGTGCAGTGATTCGTCGTTATCCTTCAGTGTTCCGCCATTTCTGGTACCAGCGGTCTCTGGTCCTTAAAGAGGAACTCTAGTGAAAATAATGTAATAAAAAAGTGCTTCATTTTTACAATAATTATGTATAAATGATTTAGTCAGTGTTTGCCCATTGTAAAATCTTTTAAATCCCTGATTTACATTCTGACATTTATTACATGGTGCCATTTTTACTGTTGGCAGGTGATTTAGCTGCTGCATGCTTTTTTGGCAGTTGGAAACAGATGTAAATAGCAGGGGCGTAACTAGGCCCCACCGGGCCCCCCTGCAGATTTTCTGAGCGGGCCCCCCCCCCCCCCCCGGGGCCCGCTCGCGGCCGTTTTGTGGGTGCTGGAGGGGTGGCAGCATGAGGGGAAAGCCTTGCCCACAGTCGGCGGGGAGAGGGGTAGTTCCCCCCTCTCCCTCACCTCGGGGCGCTCCCCTCCAGCTCGTAAGTGTCTGTGGGGCTGTGGTGGGCAGCGAGCGGCGGGCAGATACATACCTGCTTCCGTGCGTTCCATCGGAGACTTCTCCCTCTAGCGGCTGACGTCACTTCCGGAAGTGACGTCAGCCGCTAGAGGGAGAAGTCTCCGATGGAACGCACGGAAGCAGGTATGTATCTGCCCGCCGCTCGCTGCCCACCACAGCCCCACAGACACTTACGAGCTGGAGGGGAGCGCAGAGGGGAGAGCCCCGAGGTGAGGGAGAGGGGGGAACTACCCCTCTCCCCGCCGACTGTGGGCAAGGCTTTCCCCTCATGCTGCCACCCCTCCAGCACCCACAAAACGGGCGCAGGGGCTGCAGGGCCTATTCCTACGCCCCTGGTAAATAGCTATTTCCCACAATGCAACAGCGTTCACAGACAGGAAACTGCCAAGAGTAGTACTCAGAATTTCTTTGTGGGAGGAGTTTCACCACAATATCAGCCATACAGCGCCCCCTGATGGTCTGGTTGTGAAAAGGAATAGATTTCTCATGTAAAAGGGGTATCAGCTACTGATTGGGATAAAGTTCAGTTCTTGGTCGGAGTTTCTCTTTAAGGGGCAGAGACTGCTGGTACTTAAGTGGTTAAAATAATACCAGTTGCCTGACTCTCCTGCTGATCCTGTGTCTCTAATACTTTTAGCCACAGCGGCCTAACAAGCATGTAGATCAGGTGCTCTGACTGATGTCAGACTGGATTAGCTGCATGCTTGTTTCAGGTGTGTGATTCAGCCACTTCTGTACCCAAAGAGATCAGCAGGACTGACAAGCAACTGGTATTGTCTAAAAGAAAACATCTATATTCCTCTCAGTTTAGGTTCCCTTGAAGGGCTCTGCCTCTGACACAGGAGACCTTGGTTAAAATCTCGGCTCTTCCTGTTCAGTAAGCCAGCACCTATTCAGCAAGGAGTCCTTGGGCTAGACTCCCTAACACTGCTACTGCCCATAGATTGTGTCCTAGTGGCTGTACCTTTGAATCCGCTAGGAGAAAAGCACAATATAAATGGTATTTGTCTTGTCTAGTTTTTCAGCACTCCTTGGGTAGCCTTTGGATCTACTAGTGTTCCTGAGTAGTTCCAAAGACAAGTGCATCCCTACTGTGCACGTGTGAGCCCAGGGTAGCGCACGCGCAGCATGGATGTGCTCATCATAGAAACTACTCGGGGGACATGAGCAGTTCTGAAGGTGGCTTGTAGAGTACCGAAGACCTAGCAGGTCAAATAACTTCAACCGCGGTCCAGGGCTGGATTTCTGGAAAGGCTACAAAGGCCATGGCCTTGGGCAGGTGCAGCCTAAGAGGGTTGCTACATATGAAAGAGGAGGCTGAAAATGGAGAGAAACACATGAAAAAGGGGTTGCTGTCCATGGACAATACGCATGGAAGAGGGGCTGCACATGGAATGAGAGGGGCGCTGCAGAACAAGAAAGGGGAGACACAACATACTTGGTCTAGGGGCAGAAAAAGTATAAATCCCTTGCCAAGGACGGCGCAGGAATGATAGGATGGACTGAGAACCGGGAAGGCACTATGGTATTCAAAGCATTTCCTCTACTTAGGTCAGTTTCCTCACTTCAGGGCTGCTATAAAGCACACCTGAAGTGAGAGGGATATGGAGTAGGCCCTATTTAATTCATTTTAAACAATACATATGGCCTGTCTGTCCTGCTGATCCTCTGCCTCTAATACTTTTAGCCATAGACTCTGAACAAACACGTAGATTAGATGTTTCTGACCAGGGGCCTAACTAGAAATCACTGGGCCCCCCTGCAAAAATTTGGATGGGCCTCCCCACCCCAGGTATAGGTACCGAAGCAGGTGGTTTCGGCGCAAAAAGCTCACCGCCAGGTGCCACCAGTACAGATAGCCAGATATAGGTACTCGTCCCCAGTATAGCGATGTATAGGTGCCCTCATTATAGCCTCCCACAGTATAGCCAGGTATAGGTGCCCCCAGTAAAGCCAGGCATAAGTGACCCCAGTAAAGCCAGGCATGGGTGCCCTCAGTATAGCCAGGTATAGGTGCACCCAGTATAGCCAGGCATGGGTGCCCATAGTATAGCCAGGCATGGGTGCCCTCAGTATAGCCAGGTATAGGTGCACCCAGTATAGCCAAGCATGGGTGCCCACAGTATAGCCAGGCTTGGGTGCCTCAGTATAGCTAGGTATAGGTGCCAGTGCCCCCAGTATAGCCATGCATAGATGACCCCAGTATAGCCAGAAATGGGTGCCCCAGGGTCGCAGCGCATGAGGGGAGAGCATTGGCCCCCACATCGGCAGGCAGGGGGCAACTCCCCCCCCTCCCTCACCTCGGGCTCTCCCCTCAGTGCTCCCCCCTCCAGCATTAGTCAGTGCAGCAGTGGCGAGCAGGGACAAGGACATACCTCCATGCTTTCCACTGATGAGGTTGGACAAATGGACACCTGGACGGCAAAAATTATTTTCTTTTGCAAAAACTGTTAACATGGGGATTTAGTACCTATTTAACTCATGATGAGGTGGATATTTAGTAAGGAGATGTGATTGGATACATGCCAAAATGCTGTTGCACCTACTTTTATGTTAAGTTTCCTTACAATAAAACGCTGTGTATTTCCTGTTCTTTGTGGAACTGGATAGGCATTGAATAACCATAACTGGTGCTCCGCTGCAGTATAATAAATATAAATATTTTAATCTACTGTTTTATCACTCAAGTCTCTGATTTCAGAGACCCTATTAGGAAGCTTACAATACCATGGGCCATATGCAATTCACTTTATATTACCAGTTCACTGCACAGGCTGTATAACCCTTCCCACCAACAACAATTTTCACCTTTCATTGCTCCTCTCACTCATTCTGCTCACCACACCAAAATGATCTCTCTATCTTGTTTTTTTTGCCACAAATTAGGCTTTTTGTGTGTTATACTTGTTTTGAGTAATTACTTTATTTTCTATGCATTGTAAACAGAAAAACAAGGAAAAAAATGAAAAAACACACTACTCAATCCCCTATAGTTAAAAAACAAAAAAACAATGCTACTGTAGATAAAAGCCCACATGTTATTTGCCCATTTGTCCCAGCAATTACAACATCTAAGTTATGCACCTAGTACAATGTATGGCAACAATATATTATTTGGAAATAAAGGTGTATGTTCTTTGTTTTCGCACACGGCAAAACCCACAATGCCCATTGTAGTCAATGGCCTACTTGGAAATCGCATTTTGTCCATGTTTGCATGTTTTTCCCCATGATTTTAATAAAGCTTTCTGATTTTTTCTACCACACGACGAGCGTGTTCTCAATTACAATGTTTTGTGTCGCATCCGAGAAATCCGAATGTGGTAAATTGCATGAGGGAAAACAAAAATGCGATAACAGAAACCCGGGAATCACAGAGGAAACCGCTTAGGGTTCTTTCACATCTGACAACGCATGCAAGAGCCGTTCTCCTGCACGTGTTATGGCCTGCAGTGTGTCGTCGGGATGTTGCAGTGCGACGCAATCAGCGGCGGTAGTTATTAATTCATCTGACGGGAAAACGCTGACTCCTGACAATTAACCACGGGCCGCGGTGTGAAACCCCCCTAATGACCAGGCCATTTTTACAGAAATAGGCCACTGCAGGAGGCCGCAATAGCAGCATAGGGGGCGATATACAGGCTGGGAACGCGAACAATCACTCGCGTTCCCATGCCTGTCGGCCGGTGACGGCCAAACCGGAAGTGCTCGCCGGCGGGTCCTGGGACATCGGAGCGGAGCTGCGAGGGCACCGATCGTCTGCAGGGGGCTGAGGGAAGCCCCAGGTGAGTTAATCTCATTTTTTTGGCGTGACTTTAGGTTCACTTTAAGGAATCTCTGCAGGGCCATCCAACTCAGCACGCAAGTGACCCCCCCCCCCCCTTTTCTCCCCACCAACGGAGCTTTCTGCTCCCCCAGCGTTGGTTTTTTTTTTATATAAATATTTATTTTTTTAAACCCCCCTCCCTCCCCCCGCCAGCCAATCAGCATGATCGGTTGTCATAGGCTTCAGCCTATAACAGTGGATCACAGTTTTGCCTCCCGGGGACAGCCGTGTCGCATGGCTGTCCCCAGTACAGCACTGCCTTAGATCGCAGCGCTGTACATAACAGTCTCCGAGCAGCGATTGCCGCTGGGAGGCTGAAGGCGGAGCTCCGTCATTTGCGGGGATGCGTGTACATCACCGCGCGCACTCCCCTGCAATCCCCATTCTAGGCCATTCACGCCAATCGGGGTAATAAAACCCTATGGGCCCGTTCTTACTTGGGCGATTTGAGGTGAAACGCAAATGCGTAGCCTGCACCATTTTCAGGTGATTGCGTTTCAGTGCTATAGAAGCGCTAAACACGATGTCGCTGCACTGTCCAGTGATTTTTCCGCGTGAAATCGCGGAAAAATCACTCCCGCAAAAAGCCTGCAAAAATTGCCGCCGTTTTGCGCTTCTAAGTGTGAATGGAGCCTAAGACAAGTGCAGTGGCGTAGCAAAGGAGCTGTGAGGCCCGATGCAAGTTTTACATTGGGGACCCCCAAGCACTCTATACATAACAATTGATACGGCGCACAAAAACCTGCCAATGCCAACTACCGTGTCAGAGGTGCAAGAAGAGGATCGGGAGCAGTTTGTGATTATTACCAGCACAGGACCAATAGAGAGCTAATACTGAAGTTGAGGGAGGGCCCCTCTGGCCCAGATGCACTCACAACCTCTGCACCCCCTATTGCTATGCCCCTGGACAAGTGTGCTCCCAGCCTCAAGACTGGATTAAACTCAGAGGGGACAGGAAATAAAAGGCTTACACACTCCCAGTATCTGTCCCTCTGATAAGGGAAGCAAAAACTATGAAAAGATAGACATTAGTTAGTGCTTAGCGATGGCAGCTTAGAACAAAAGCTATTGAAGACAGTGGAATTCCAGCTATTGGGAATGCTATGCTGAAGGAAAGAAGCAGGAAGCAGCATGTGCTTCAGACATTCAGCCAATCACCTTCCAGATACTCCCAGCATGAACCGAGCTCTCCAGATTCACGCAACTCATGCAGAGTACTTTGTAAATGAGATGTGGAACTTCAGCAGCAGGCTGAGAATTGGTCGCCGCGGCGCTCCGTAGAACGCTTTGCTGGTTGTTAGGCGACAACCAATGGTAGCTCGGGCCTGGTGTTGTGGTGGAAGTACACAGACTATGGCTTCCTATAGTGACTGATCGGACCGGGGAGAGTGACAGACGCTGCCATGTTTCGGTGGCTCCTGGGCGGCAGAGAGCCGCAGGCCGGAGCGGAGGTAACTGGATGGGGGAGAGAGGAGATGGGGGACTACAGATCCCAGCATGCCCTCAGTGCTTTTGGCTGCAGCATTCAGCATGTCTAGGAAGTGATGCTCAGGCTTTCCTCACTGTGATGGCCTTCAGTGGGTAGTGGTGGGAGGACAGAAGATAAGAGGATGTAAGCAATAGAGATAACAGAAGAGGAGGGAGATAGATAACTCACATATTTGTCCTCTACAAGCACTGGGGACCTTGTTCTGTTTTGGAGAAATGTGTTTATTTATTAGATAGATTTCACTTAAAGAGGAACTGCAGTGAAAATAATATAATGAATAAAATTGCTTATTGTTTACAATATTCCTTTATAGATTATTTAATTTGTGTTTGTCCATTGTAAAAAGCGTTGTTTCCCACAATGTAATGAGGTTCACAGACGGCAAACTGTCAGGACCTTGGTCATGACATCACACTGTGGGAGGGGTTTCACCACAATATCAGACATACAGACCCCTTCAATGATCTATTCAAGAAAAGGAAAATAATTCTTGTGGGAAAGGGGGTATCAGCTACTGATTGGAATGAAGTTCATTCCTTGGTTAAATGGAACGTAATACAAGAGGGATACAAAGGCTGCCATTTTTAGTTCATTTTAAACAATTCATATTGCCTGGTTATCCTGCTGATCCTCTGCCCTTAAAAATACTTTCCTTATGCCTCCATGGCAGCACTGATGGGTAGTTGCCCCGCCCACTAACCCCATTGGACAGGTAGATAGATAAAATTAGCTCCCACCCCCTGTACACCTGTCTATGTTTTTCGTCCTCACCTCGGACAGGGAAGACTTTTTGGTGCAGATGCCTGCCACGAGGTGGTTATCCATCAGGTTCAGCCTCTCCTGATGTGGACCCCGTGACTACTAAAGGTAGCCCTGTGGTAGCCCCAGTTCTGCTGGTCTTGGGGGGCTCGGATTGCCGCTGGCTGTCAGGATAGGGGATTAATAATCTCCTTGCGGCATGTCCTACTTCATAAATATGCATAGCTAAATGCTGTGTCCTTGTGCGGATCCACTAGTTTGTGTGTGGCGTGGTGTCATACCTGGGGCAGTGGGCGTTGCTCAGGCTGCTTCTGCGGGGTAGCGGGGCGACGTCAGCGCATGTCACGCTTGCTGAGGAGAGGGACGGCCGTTGGGCTCAGCGTGTCGTCACTTCCGGTTGCGCTCCGGCAGCCGGAAGAGATTAGGAACTGCGTCCTCGCAGCCACGCCCACTTCCTGGAGCGGGGTTTTTCAAGCCTCCAGCTCGGCGTTCGGCGTCCACTAGGCGGAATCCGTCTACCTGTGTGGAGCTGGACGCGGATCGCTACGCTTCATTGCGGAGGGCACTCTAGGCGGTAGGTGTGCATTAGGCTGCGGGGGCTGGGGGGAACATGGTACTGTACTACTAGCTAGGTTTACACTGCATTTTGCTCTTTCCTCTCCTCAGACACTGTCAGCAATATACCCCTAGGGGGTCAGCATGGATCATGATGCACAGATCACAGACCAGCCTCATGATGAAAGGTATGATGCACCAGGTGAGTATTATTAGGAACCACCCTAAAAGAGTGCGAAGAACTAATGGACACTAATATGTCTCCTGACAGCCCAAGAAGACTACAGGACGACATGGCTCCTGCAAACCCGGACCATATATACGACGGAAGCTACACAGACAAAGAACAGTATAGAAGCCGCACAGACACGGACTATGTGGAATATAGAGACCATAGAGATCTACAACCGCACTATTCTGAGAGAGCACGCTCGTCCAGAAGGGACTACTATTATAGGTCCTACTACAGATCTAGGAGCAGATCACCGGGGGATTACCATAGAGAACGTCGCCATCACAGACACTCCTCCAAGGGTTGCCGGGCCTGCGGAAACAAACCTATGCCAGATAAATTACTATGCCAGTCATGCTTTTCACAAATGGCAGCGGAGCAACAACAACCGGTCGAGGTATCAGAACTCATTAGGAAAGCAGTGCAAGACTCAATGGCGGAATACATCGCCAATAGGCCACAGACATCACTTATGGAACCACTACCATCTACATCACAGGAAGAAGGACTAGATATTGAAGAGACAGAGGGATGTTTTGACTTCAATCTGGTAGACCCATATATCGCAGCAGTAAAACAAGCGATTGAATGGGAAGATGATGACAGCGAGCCTCAAAAGGACACTAAAAAGAAGCCAACGTACTTTAAGCATCTAAAAAAGTCGACAGCTACGTTCCCGTTTATGGATGAAATTTCAGATATTATCCAGGAAGAGTGGAACAAATTGGAGAAGAAGTCAAACCTTAATAATAAATTCTCTAAGCTCTACCCACTTCCAGACGACAAATGCAGCAGCTTTGACAAGGTACCGGCGGTGGATGCGTCAGTAATGCGGTTGGCGAAACACGTCACACTACCTATAGAAGACGCTATCTCCTTCAAGGAACCAATTGAAAGGAAGATAGACGCAGACTTAAAAAAAGTTTACGCGGTGATTGGATGCGCCATGAAACCGGCAGTGGCACTAACCTCTGTTAGTCGGGCGATCAGAGCATGGGCCGAAAATCTGGAAACCGCTATAGCATCCGATACAGACAAAGAATCATTAATCAGATCATTTCAGGAATTTAAATTAACCTCAGACTTTGTAGGTGAGGCATCATGTGACATTATCCGCTCCATTGCCAGAACGCTACTACATTCTGTGACAGCTAGAAGAGCCCTGTGGCTCAGGTCCTGGTCGGCGGATGCCAACTCAAAACAAAACTGGTGCAAAATTCCCTACGATGGCAATAACCTGTTCGGAGAGAAGCTAGAAACCGCAATAGCCCGTGTCACAGGTGGGAAATCCGGTCTGATCCCGCAGGACCGTAGACAAAGAAAGACCTTTAATCAGCAGTCCCGCTCCCAGCAATCCAGATTCCGCAATGCAAGAACCTATAGGCCCGGGAAAGATTATCGCCGAAACTGGCAAGGAGGTCAAGCCAACTTAGCAAGATTAAACAAACAGAAGACCGCCCCCGCAGCTACAGCCACATCAAAGGGCTTTTGACGGTGTATCCGCCCAGATGAGTCCGGTAGGGTGCAGACTCCAAAAATTTGGGTTCGTCTGGGCAGAACACATTCGAAATCCTTGGGTGGTGAAAACAGTAATGGAAGGACACCGTTGGAGCTTCAAAACGCAACCTCCACGCAACCTCTTTGTCCCTACGCGAATTCCCAGTTCGCAGATGAAACGAGACATATTACATCAGTACATACAGGTGCCCTCTCTGCGCTGACCGGGATTAGATGGGCAGCAAATCCTTTGGTCACTCAATTCCTAAGAGGAGTAATGAAGATGAGACCCCCAAGAAAGAACATCTTTCCGAAATGGGACTTGCCAATGGTACTTGACTTCCTGGCAGGGCCTCCGTTTGAGCCCCTACACTCCTGCACAACTTGGAACCTCACTTTAAAGGCCGTGTTCTTAACGGCAATATCTTCGGCAAGACGTGTATCAGAGCTCCAAGCAATAGGAATCAAGGAACCCTTTCTAACCTTTTTTCCCGACAGAGTGGTAATTAGACCGATGCTGAATTTTATACCCAAAGTGGCTTCTGTATACCACTTTAACCAGGACTGGGCGCTACCCACATTTCAGGGAATAGAGGAAGGAGAACCACATAAGCTGGATGTGGGACGTACTCTAAAACAATACTTACAAGTTACCCAGTCGTTCAGGAAGGCGGACACACTCTTCATAGTACCCGCAGGCTATAGGAAGGGCGAGTCAGCTTCCTCCAGAACCATAGCCAGCTGGATAGTCAGGACAATTCAGTCAGCTTATAAAGCAGCTGGGGTAGAACCTCCAGCCCAAGTTGGGGCGCATTCCACGAGGTCAGTTGCGTCCTCATGGGCGGCCCAAGCCAGAGTTCCAGCGGATAAAATCTGCCAGGCAGCCAATTGGCGAACGATACATACATTCATGCAACACTATAAAGTAGACCCTGCGGTGAACTCCACTATACAGTTTGGCAGATCAGTACTGGCTGTGGGTCAACCTGATTGATTTTGTGTTTGGTATTATTCTGTGGAGAGGTACCATTCTCATTAAAACTTTAAGTTGATTTTTCTGCACCTGCAAAGTGCCCCCCCTTGTATTTATTTCAGCTTTCTAGTCAATTCCCATCAGTGCTGCCATGGAGGCATAAGGAAAACGGAAAATTCTATACTTACCTACCGGTAATTTTCCTTTCCTGATGCATCCATGGCAGCATGGGAGACCCACCCCTTTGCTCGGTGAGGTCGAAAAGGTACTAGACAGGTGTACAGGGGGTGGGAGCTAATTTTATCTATCTACCTGTCCAATGGGGTTAGTGGGCGGGGCAACTACCCATCAGTGCTGCCATGGATGCATCAGGAAAGGAAAATTACCGGTAGGTAAGTATAGAATTTTCCGTTTTTAGCCATAGACCCTGAACAAGCATGCAGATCAGGTGCTCTGACTGAAGTGTGATTAATGAGCTGCATCCTGGTTTCAGTTGTGTGATTCAGGCATTATTGCAGCGAAAAAGATTAGCAAGACAGCCAGGCACCTGGTATTGCTTAAAAGGAAATAAATATGGAAGCCTCGCTTTAGGTTCCCTTTGTTTCACTTTCTCTTTAACGTCACATGATTTTAATGTCAAAGGGAACTAGAATTATTTGGGCCTCTTTACACTGATTGCAATTTGTTCTAATTTTTGGAGTGCATCTTAAAGTGTACCTGAGATGGGGACTTAATAAAAAAAATATGCATACTATACCTGGGGCTTCCTCCAGCTAGAGCAGTCCTTTTCCACGCAGGTAGATTTGGGCGCCACCATAGACTATAATAGGAATTACGGCTATAGCGTCGCTCAGTGAGTAACTTTGACGCTGTCAGAAGACAGAGCTGAAGTTACATTTAAAACACTGTAATTCGGCCGCCAGCAATAGCTGGAAGCCGAATTATATCATTCCCCACTATCCACGTGGACCTGGAGGGGGAGTAGTAATTAACGCCACCAGGACTTGTGCAGCAGCAGGATAAGCCATACCGGCTGTATCCTGTGCCCAAGTCTCCCTGCCTGCGGTGATTTCATATGTATGCCCTCCAGCACCCTCCAGGCTTATCGTTTCCATGCTGTCCTCCTCGTTTGTCTGCAACTGGCCCCGGTAAGTCGTTCATTGGAGGCTAGTCAGCGCAGTCCAGCTGAGCGCGCTTTCCTGTCTCGCTCCCATCGCCGGGAGCATTCTGTGCCTGCACAGTAGTACTGCGCAGGCGCAGAACGCTTCTGGCGATGGGAACGTGCGGCCGAGCTGTGCATGTACAGTCGGCCTTGGACCTGAGGACTTTGCAGGGCTAATTGTAGATGAACGGGGAGGTGGAGGAGGATGGCATGGGAGTGATAAGCCTGGAGGAAGCCCCAGGTATGTATATTTTTTTATGTCCCAACTCAGGTTTACTTTAAGGGCCTAATGACCCGGAATAAGTTGGGTTGCGATCAGATCACAGTGTATTCAAAAAGTCGCACCACGTGTTACCATGACCATACAGGGACGTATACCGACTGCATCGTTACCTGGACCGCACTCGATGTATAAAGGGCTGAAGTCTACTTTAGGGGACCCAGCAAGAAACCTCATAGAGAAATTCCACTAAAGTGATTGGGTGGACGGCACCCTCTCGAACTGCTAGGTTTCCAATAGGTTGTTGTAAACTATGCCCATTCTTCTCAGCCAATCACAATGCTTCATGCTATAGAGTTTGGTGTGATTGAAGAAATGTTCCCTGTGAGGTTTCCGGCTGCATCCCCTAAAGTAGACTAGCACCGGACTTCGGTGTGGAAGGGCCCTACTAATGCAATTCATTTTTCATTAAAGGACTACTGTAGGGGAGCAGGAGGAAAAAGAGTTGAACTTACCCGGGGCTTCTAATGGTCCCCCGCAGAGGTCCTGTGGCCGCGCAGCCACTCACCGATGCTCTGGTCCCCAGGTTCACTTCTGGATTTTCCGACTTAAAGTCGGAAAACCACTGCACCTGCGCGCCCATGTCCTTGCTCCTGCTGACGTCACCAGAAGCGTACTGCGCAGGCACAGACTGCACTGGGCCTGCGCAATACACACCTGGTTACGTCAGCGGGAGTGAGGGCATGGCCGTGCAGGTGCAGTGGTTTTCCGACTTTAAAGTCAGAAATTCCAGAGGTGAACCAGAGGTGGGGACCGGAGCATCGGTGAGTGGCTGCGCGGGCGCAGGTTGTCTGCGGGGGAACATTAGAAGCCCCAGGTAAGTTCAACTCATTTTCCCCCTTCCCCCTTACAGTACTCCTTTAAATGCAAATGCTGAATTGTTATCTTTGTTTGTGTTCATTCAATAGGAGGCCAGAAAATTGCATACAAAACATGGTGCTATGTTTTCTTGTGATTTTTCAGTTTATTTCCTCATCTAATAAAAAATAAAATAAAAAAAAATACAATAATGCATAAAATAAATAAAAGGAAGAGCGTGGACTAAATTGTTGCAATTGGTCACTTGCTGCATTTGGTCGAGTTTCAGGGCCCTTTCACTCTTCCCGCAGTCTGTTGCGTCGCACAAAAAAAACCACTGCATCCAGTCACAGAAGTAGTGGTAGTCCTATGGGGCTATCACATTGAACGCAATGTAGTGTGTCGGCTCCAATCATGACAATACGCGTATGACGACCTCATGATGACCCTCGCCTACAAAGCTCTCCACAACCATGCCCCTTCCTATATAAATAAACTTATTTCCAGATACCATCCTACATGCAATCTCCGCTCTAGTAACCATATTCTTCTGTCTTCCTCTCTTATCACCTCTTCTCACTCCCTCCTACAAGACATTTCTCGATCCTCTCCCCTCCTCTGGAACACTTTCCCCCAACACATCTGCCACTCACCCACACTACCTCTTTTTAGGCGCAGTCTGAAAACTCACTTCTCCAGGCAAGCATGCTCTCCTACCTAGGACACTTTGGCCACTGACCACCATTTCTACCATCTCATACACAGCTTCCCTATACCTACTGTCCTATCCCTTATACCTTTATGCTGGGAATACGCAATGAGACTTTTCAGCAGATTTACTGTCCGATCGATTTTTCCAAACATTTTTCTGATCGATTTCCACTCACTTCTATGAGAAATCGATCAGAAAAACAATTGAAAATCTGATCGGACATGTCGGAAATTATCGAACCATCTATCTGCCAAAAAATGTCATGGTGTATTCCCAGCATTAGACTGTAAGGCCTTTTGGCCTGGACTCTCTTCCCCCTTTGTCTCATAAAGCTGTGTAATGTGTGTGCATACCTCCCACCCCTGTGTAAAAAATCTGTAGTTGATTTGCTCACTGCATCAGCGGTAATCCACCATTGTCTTGTAGTATTTGTTGTATTGTTTACTTTGTATTATTATACCCTGTATGTTGTTGTACAGTGCCACGGAAGATGCTGGCGCTGTACAAATCCATAATAATAATAACAGTGATACATACCTACTTTTGGAAAGTATGCCTCGCTGCTGTGTTACATCTGGTGCGATCTTTCAGGACCGCTGCGAAACGATGTATAATAATTCCACTGCAACAGAATGCAAGAAATGTGAAAGGGGCCTCAATCTGCCTGTAAAAAGCAACATTTGTATTTTTATTAAAGGACAACTGTAACAAGAGGGATATGAAGGCTGCTATATTTATTTCCATGTAAGCAATACCAGTTGCCTGGCAGTCCTGCTGATCCTCTGACTCTAATACTTTTAGCCATGGACCCTGAACAAGCATGCGGCAGATCAGGGTTTTCTGACATCATTGTCAGATCTGACAGATTATCTGCATGCTTGTTTCTAGTGTTATTAAGACACTATCCAGCCAAATAGATCAGCAGGGATGCCAGGAAACTGGTATTGTTTAAAAGGAAATAAATAAGGCAGCCTCATTATCCCTCTGGTTTAGTCCTTTAACTATGGAAAATGTTGCACCTTTCTAACAGCTCACATACCATATGAGAAATGGTGAAGAAGACTCTGCCATAGCATTTAAACCTCACATTACATGTTTAACTATGAAGGCATAAAAATTCTACTGTGCAGAATTGTTTTACTGATTCATTCATAAGAAAAATTGTTTGTAGAAAACGATAGTGTTGAACATTGGAGAAGAGCAAACCCAGAACCCGTACACAGAGCTTACAGCGCTAAAAGGTCACCTTGATATAGTGCGATTTCTTGTGCAAGTAGATGACAACAGGTGAGTAGTGTATCTTTAATAGTAAGTTAAATGTTGCAATATGTAGACTTGTATGTTAGGCTGTTGTAGCAATGTATAGGAATTAAGAATAGATCAAGTGTCTTGTAGATTCGGTTTTCTCGCTATGCTAACATGCTGTACCCCTTTATGAAAGATGGTGTTTGGTAAGCACACCTGTTGTGAATAACATCATCTTACATTCTCCTTGGTACATATACTGTATGTTTGTTAGGTACATGCTATACTTGTGAAGAAATACTTTCTAAAGATTCCTTTTTGCTTTTAAAAAACAAGTGACACCCATGCTAACCTAGAAATAAAAAACATATATAAGTAGATAAAGACTAGTTCTACTTACATAACAGATGTATTGCACTGCCCACGTTATGATTCCTGTGAATTTTATAAAGGAAAAGCAGAGAATCCTATTTTAGACAGTTTCCATATTGGTTAACTTTGACCTCCTGACATCATTTCCTCTCTCACTCTTTTTTTTTTCTCTTCTTGCTAATTGTGTATTTGTTACCCGCCCTCCTCCCAGAGTCTTCAACACACCCACTGAGGTCTATACTAGGAAGCGCAATGTCATTAGGAGGGGAAAATAAGGGGAAGAGGAGGAATATATTATAGATAAAAAGACCCCCCAGCATGCAACTGTTTGGCAATGGCAATTAAAGGGCAAGTGTTTCTAAGGTATGTGATGACTCCAAACCATAACAGCAGAACATTTTTTGAATGCAGGATTTGCATCTTTATCACTTAACACACTCAGACCAGTTGCTGTTAACATTTGATTTTTATGGTGACAATCACACTTTAATGAATGAAAAGATACATATTCCAGTGTGTCCTCTCAAAACATAGTGGTAGTAGTAATGTCATCACCTGTCTACCCAAACTAGCTAGAATGTAACCAGGATGCTGGGCTTCTGCCAGACAGAGGAGTGTCTGCTTGTCAGGGTGACCTTTCTCATATCACTGCCATGTAACCCCCCTATCACTTGAAGCCCAAACTTGCCTATTTCCTAGACATGAGAAGCAGTGGAGTATTGTACTGTGTTAGCCATCAGTAAAAGCAAGACGTTTTGAATCGTGATTATACTATTTATTGGGTAACTTAGAAGAAAAGCAGTAAGCTTTCAGCTATGAAGCCTTCTTCAGACTGATTCCTGTATTCTGACAACATTTAAAACACAGGTTATATACACTGGACATTAAAACAAATGTATCTCCTTTTCAATGTCCAGTGTGTATATAGCTGTGTTCTACATTTTGTCAGTATGCAGGAATCAGTCTGATACAGGCTTCATAGCCTAAAGCTTACACCTTTTCTTCTAAATTAGCCAATACATGGTATCATCCTGATTCAAAACTTCTTGCTCCTAGACAGAGGCGTCCGAGCCATTAGGCAGCTATAAATTTTCGCCTAAGGCGACAGGAAGAGGCAAGGGCGCTTCTGCACTGAGTAGTGAGAGAAGAAATGCCTCTCAGCTGACTCAGGTGTCAGTTTACACAGCAGCAGCGGGGCTGACTGGACTTCAGCTCAATGATTCAAAGACCCACAGTAATGAATGAGTCAGTGAGAGAAGGCACTCATCCTAGTCAGGGATCCGAGGAGTACAGCATCATCAGCTCCTGAGTCCAACTCCTGAGAATTCAGTCCCTCTCTCTCTGCTACTGCTAACTGCGTGGATGTAGAGACTGTGTAGCAGCCAGGCATTGACTTCCCCCCCAGGCCGCCTTTCATTCAATGATTTAGGGTTGGTCCTGTGTCTGCTGTATTCAGGTTTGTTGATGTAAGGCAATGTAAAATACTAGGCTAGCTGATAAAAGTGCAATTAGAGGGCAGGCTAGCTGATAAATATACACAGCATGATGTAGAACTCGTCTGGAGGGTCAGTGGGAAAAAATCTGTCTGGTCTCTCTCCATTGTTATAATGACTGCATGTGCAGATAAGGTCTTAAACAGGTTGAAAAGTTTTGACAGTCCCTAGACTCCAGGAGGGCTGCTTGCTGACTTGTGTAAGAGATTGGCAGGGACAGCAGTCCTATTACCAGCAACTAGTCTCTGTGTAATGTGGGACTGCAATACAGATAAACTGCTCCATCTCAGGCTATTCTCAGTCTCACTCCACTCCTCCTATCTCTGTATGTGTATAGTGTATGTCTACTGTGTGCTGTGTATAGTGTGCTCTGTGTGTGTGTGTGTGTGTGTGTGTGTGTGTTGTGTGCAGTGTGTGTACTGTGTGTGTGTGTGTATGTTGTGTGCAGTGTGTGTACTGTGTGTGTGTGTGTATGTTGTGTGCAGTGTGTGTACTGTGTGTGTGTGTGTGTGTGTGTGTGTGTACTGTGCTGTGCGTGTCTAAAGTGTGTGTGTGTGTACTGTGTATAGTGTGTATGTTGTGTGCAGTGTGTGTACTGTGTGTGTGTGTGTGTGTGTGTGTATATAGTGTGTGTACTGTGCTGTGCATGTCTAGTGTGTGTGTGTGTGTGTACTGTGTATAGTGTGTATGTTGTGTGCAGTGTGTGTACGTGTGTGTGTGTGTGTGTGTACTGTGTGTGGTGTGTGTGAGTGCATGCCGCAATAAGTATATTTTATGGTGAAACGCTCTGCTGCATAACAACTATTTTCTGGTGAACCCATGCCGCAATAAGTACATTTTCTGGTGAAACGCTGCTGCATTATGATTTTCGGGGGTCTTGGGGGTGGGGTTCACCACAGGAGTAGTGTTCACCATGAGGGGTGCGGGGTATGGGACTGGGGGCAATCACGGGGGGGGGTGCCACAGGATTTCTCGCCTGGAGTGACAAAATGGCTAGAGACGCCCCTGCTCCTAGACATGAGATGTCCTCATTATTGTTTACAGCTTTCAGTGTGGATTGTAGAAGTTCTGCTGAATTTGCCAGAGCGGTGTGTTTGGTAATCTTAGGTGGTGCAATCTAAGTTTTGAGTCACTTTTGTGGACAAACGGATAACTATACTTTAATTTGACTAAGTACAGTCATGCTTTCAGCTGTTAAAGCGGAATATAACCCTGCATTTCAACTTTGCTCTAAAATATTATTTACAGCATATTATATGCAAAAAGCATTTTTTTTTACTAGACCAGCATTGGAAGGATTAAACACAGAGGTTTAAAGTTCCGTGGAGAGATATGCAGAAGTTCAGATAGATACATTCTATTTAGTTACATGTATCTATTGATAAACAGTTACACACTCTTTGGCTGTCGTCCAAGCTCCTTCTCAGTGAGAGAGATGAGTCACATTCAACACTTAGATACATTTATGTAAACAAAATGTATCTATTTCAGGTTCGGATGCGTCTGCAGAAATCTCCAGGAACTTTAAAGCCCTGTGTAACCCTTCCAATGCTGGTCTAGTAAAAAAAAAAATGCTGGTTGCATATAATATGCTGTAAATAATGTTTTAGAGCAAAGTTGAAATGCAGGGTTATAGTCCGCTTTAAATGGGCATTTTTTTATTATGTCATTTCATTGAACAGTTTTGAAATTGCCTTGTCTTTGAAAAAACATTTCCTGGAATGGAATATAGATGCAGTAGTACATCTCTCTTTGCCAGTGATAAGGCAGGCTTCAGCTATGACTGCACGCTGTATTACACTCAGTAGAGGCAAGAACCATCTCAGGCGAGAATCTAGCGTACAGAAGCCCACTGGTATGCTGAATCTTTAGCAACGCTTGACCAACCCCTGACTGCAATGTTTTCCTTCTCAACCTGCCTGCCGGAAAGCCTTTCTTCCGTGCGCTGCTTGTTGCCTCTTCTCCTTGCTCTAGGCTAGCAATGCATTTGTACATCACTTGGCCCTGAACTGTTCCTGTCCTGATCCCTGCATATTCCTCTCACTTAACCTCCCTGGCGGTAAAGAAGAGTCTGACTCGTCCAACTAAAAGGTGCTGAGAATCGGGGACGGATCTAGACCAAGTTGCGCCTGGGGCAAGGTCAGGTTTTGGCGCCTATGCTCTTATCCCTACTGTTTATACATAATTCAAAAACTCAATCCTTGCATGTAATCCTAGAAATATTTTTTTTTTTTTTTCAATTAAAATATTGACAATTAAACATGGAAAGTATATAAATGAACAAATCCATTTACTTTAAAAAATTCTTTATTACATTTTCAACACTTATAAATATTTTACAAAAACTTCAAACTTCACTTTTCGAGATTTCTTTGCAGCAAAACGATGCAATGATGTCATCATACGATACTGTACTGGCCAATTTATGCTCTATGTTGATAATGCTGAGGTTGGATAACCTGTCTTCCTTGCACTGATTCCTCACATAGGTTTTGATCAGCTTTAATTTGCTAAAGCTCCTTTCATTGGAGGCTGCTGAAACAGGGAGAGTTAGAAACATCTTTAGGCACGTTGTACTGTTTGGGTATGCATCTTGAATTTTGCAGTTACAAACCATTTCAAGGAGACTTTTGGACAAAGTATTATTTTTGATGGAAGGATAGAGTTCCAAGGCATGGAACTTAAAGCTTTCTATTTCAAGAAGAAGCTCAGTCTTGTCAACGTCATCTGTGTACAATTCAGCTAAGTTGAAGGCTTTTGATCGGATCTAATTGATGGGCTCAGTTTCAAATGAGTGTCCATTGAGGAAAGAGAACATGTCATTCAATCGTTCGTTTGCCTGAAAACGACTCCTCAGCTCATTATAGGTACCTGTTTCGTGTTTATTCACTAAAACTATTTAATATAATTTTTTTTAACTGTCAAAAAATCAAAAGAATGAACTGTGCTACGCTGGCATTGCTGAGGAGAGAATAGAATCTTTATCTGACACGCAGATAGTATGAAACACGAGCCACAGGCCACAAGTCCTAACCTAACAATAACATAACCTTACCTGTACATGATATGTAATTAAATACCTTCATAATTTTGCCAGTGAGTGTACAAACACTCGTGAACTATACAGTAAAAATAATCGTATGATAGTTAAAATAGCTTACCTACACTGGGTAATGGTGTGCCTAGCCATGATGACATCAATGAAGATGACTGGACCGCCTGTTTTTTCCCTTGCCTTGGCTCTCTTTTTGTAGTCTCATCCTGATAACTCTTTAGACATTGCTACTTGTTAAACTGAGAAATAATAACCTCTAAATAAAACAAACCGCCAAAATGGTGCTAATGAAGACGCAAACAATCAATGCAGATCACAGCCACACGGCAATCAGTAACTCGACACTTGTACGGCTGCGTTTGGCGTTGACAGACGACACATAAGCCAGACGCACCAACGCGTCACGCTCCCGCGCCCGCCTATCAATGCTGCCAACTGCCAAGTATTTATTTCCCCATCCAAATTTTGCTGCCTTTTTAAGAATTCAACAAACTGCGCCTGGGGCAAGAGACCTGCCTATCCACCCCTAGATCCAACCCTGCTGAGAATGGTAAGGACTAGTCAGGCTTGTCCATACCACCAGGGAGATTTAAAACTGCTCTGCCGGCTCTGCTTTTTTTTTTTTTTTTTCCTTCTGTGGGCTTCCCTAGGACTTGCTGGATGCCTGTTAGCACACTGTGGGTAGTGATCTGAGCTACCCATAGACTGACAACCGGCAATCAGCAGTCCTAGGAAAGCCCACATGCGGAGCAGAGCAGTTTTGTGCGCTGAAGATTTCCCCTTTCTGCCTCCCTTCTTCCCACCCTCCCTGCCTGCAGATCCCCGAGTGGTGCTGTGCAGCATGTATGAGTATTACTCACTGTGCCCCTTCTCCAGCGCCGATCGCATTACCTCTGCCGCATACAGCTCCAGTTTACTGTTCACAGCACTGGGACTTGGCTTGATGAGGTAACCAAGCCTTGTCCCGGTGCTGTGGACAGTAGACCGGAGCTGTATGCGACGCTGGAGAGAGGCATAGTGAGTAAACTCATACTTCATAGTGCCACCTGGGCACTTCATTTGGTCGAATGGCCATTTCATTGCTCATGCCTGGTACACTTGATACAATTTTCCTTCAGATTGATGGTTGAATCGATTGATTTTTGGTCCGATCTGATTTCTGCTCGTTATTCTGATCGATTCTGTATAGAATTGATCGGAAAACCAAGACGTGCAATGGAAGGCTATGGAGGCTTTCGTATTGCTACATTGTGACTCCACAGAAGTGACGTTTTTGCCGCATCGTCGATGCAGGGCCAGAACTATGTTACCATGCGGATTCTGCGGCGAGGTGCGTTGGCCCGGAAGTCATGTTAGTTTATGGCGATGCATAGATTTTTAAATAAACACCGAAGCAGTGGCGCGCATTCCCGGAAGCGTATTTTAACACGCGCACATTATTTCCAACTTGGCCGGCGGTCAGACAGGGATCATCGCGCAGTAGCGTGGTGTTCCATGGAGGCCTGTTTTTGACGGTGTGATGCAGTGTTTTGGATGCGACACACCGCATCACTAACGCCGGTTTATAGTCTGAAAACGGCCTCAAGATCTCCGTTGATCCTAGAGATTCAGAAAAGAACATATATTTTTTTTTTTTTTATAAATAAATTGAATTTTCTTATCAGTGTTGTTGATTTTTGAGAATCCAGTTTTTTGATACCAAGCAGAACATGGCACGACACAGTAACCTGTTTGTACACCGCATCATACACTTGGCAATAGATTTTAGGAAACATATCCATCTTTCTAAACAGCAAATCCAATAAGAGTCAATTCACCACACCGGGTTGTTTGCAGTAACCTTGACAAATGTGGACTTTGATAAACAAAAATGGGCCTTTTCTTTTTTTTTTTTTTTTCTTCCTTTTTTGTCCGCTTGGTGAAAACTGCACATTTAGTGTTGAGAATTGCCATTTTCAAAAGAAAAAGCAATTACAAAGGCTTAAAAGATCAATAGAAATGATGCCGCTGTCCTAAGGAAAATGCAAAATATTGAGACTTGCGTTCTTTCAGCGCTCACCTGTCAATCCAGCGGCAAATGAGGAAATCGATAGCCCAGAGAGAAGGCATTAGAAGGTGTAGTTACAGCAACAAATGTATATCATCAGCACAGTTTCTCCTTTTAATAGGAGCAGAAAGGGGGGATATAATAAAAGCAGTCCCATTCCCTGAGGACAAGCCGGGCTCAGATGAAAAGAGAATTGAAAAGCCGCAGCGGTCCTTAACCACCACAGCCAATACCTATTTAATCTGGGGAAATTGACCTGGAATAGGGGTCACATACGGTATATGGGATTCTTACTAACTGCTTATGTGGATAAAGAACTCAGCAAAACTTTATCACATATGGGAAGTATGCTGCGGGATTAATTGGGAATTTTACTTAAAGAGGAACTGTAGCGAAAATCTTAAGATTTATAACACATACAAATAAGAAATATGTTTCTTTTAGAGTAAAATGAGCCATAAATTACTTTTCTCCCATGTTGCTGTCACTTACAGTAAGTAGTAGAAATCTGACATTACCGACAGGTTTTGGGCTAGTCCATCTCTTTATAGGGGATTCTCAGTATGGCCTTTATTCTTTATAAAGACACTCCCTGAAAAAGATTTATACAAAGATGCTGGCCAGCCTCCCTGCTTGCTGCACACTTTTTTGGCAGTTCACTAAGTGTTTTTAAAAGTAAAGAGAACCCCCTCCCCCCCCCGTGAGAAGATGGGCTAGTCCAAAATCTGTCGGTAAAGTCAGATGTCTATTACTTACTGTAAGTGACTGCAACATAGGAGAAAAGTAATTTATGGCTCATTTTACTCTGGAAGAAACATACTTCTTATTGTGTATGTTTACATGCATTTTAAATGTTAAGATTTTTGTGACAGAGGTCCTTTAAAAACAAACTCTATTCTGTAAAGTGTAGCGGGGCTGACTGTAAAGGTGCCCGCTAAATAAACAATTTTCAGCAATGAATCGACCGAGCCATCAGGTAAATGTGATTGGAAATAAAATGAGGTAAAACATTGATTAGTTCACCATCAACAACCTGATCTGTACTTCCTATCCATCACAAACTATTATAAAAAAAAGTTTCTTCTGTTTGACTAAATTGCAATTGCCGTTAGAATCGTACACAGTCGATTTGGAACATCAACAACAATTATTTTCTTCCAAACTGTATTTATCTGATTGTTCAGGCGATTCTTCGTTGAAAATTGTACCGTTAGTGGGCAATTTAAAGTGAAACTTAAGTGAAAACAAAATGAAGACATAAACAATTGTACCTATCCTCCTACTCCTAAAAATGACATTTAGATATCTCACAGTTGTACGTTATGTTTAAAAACTTAAAAAAGCAGATTTATTGTTTTGACCTTTATTTATTAGTTTAGTGACCTTTGCCTATATGACCCGCGCATTTCCCACTCCCTTGCATTCCTGTTGTTGTATTTCTCAAGAGCCGCCCCCACTCTCTGGAATACCCCTCCACCACCCATCATTATATTTTTTGTATTTCTAATAGGTTTGCCTCAGCCTGTGACGATGGATCTGTCATGGTATGGGATGTTCAGGTATGTTCTTTAGGCATATATGGACTTTCAGCTGGCTGTATTAACTGGCATGATTGTGCAGGTTAGTTGAAAATCATCAAAGTTATCATGTCTTTTTTTTTTTTCTCTCCAGAACAGCACACGCACCAATGATATTTACTGCCTCAAGTTATCTGTGAAGCTATAAAACTGAAATCAATGTACAACTGTATGTAACATACAGTAAATATACCAGATCAACTCCAAAATACGTCCCTCCAGTGGACAATACAGTCACAATCCATCATCAAAGCAAACCTGTGGGGTCTGCTACTGCCAATTTGGAATACTTACCTCGGGGTGGGGAAGCCTCTGGATACTGGAAAGGCTTCCTGCATCCTCCTCAACATAGCAAATCCAGCAAAGAGACCCCAGAAGCGTGGCCGTACTGCACTTGTGCAGTAGCACAGACCTGCTCGGGTTCCGGTGGAAAAAGCCAGCTTGTGCATAAGCTCGGCTTTTTCCTCTGGAACCCAAGCGGCATGCATATGAAATTGCCGCCAGGAGACTTGGGCGCAGGATACAGCCGATATATGGCTTATCCTGCTGCTGCACAAGTTTCCGGTGGTGTTAAATACTATTCCCCCTCTAGGTCCTCGTGGATAGTGGGGAATGATGTAATTCGGTTTCCAGCTATACCTAGAGGCCAAATTACAGTGTTTTAAAAGAAACTTCAGCTCCGTCTTCAGACGGTGCCAAATTTACTTACTGTGGCCGCTATAGCCGTAATTCCTATTACAATCTATGGTGGCGCCGGCTGCACCCAAATCTCCTGCGCTGTTATTACAGCGCTCGCCCGAGCGGGTCCGTGCTACACATGCATGAGCTGTTGAAAAGCAATATTTGAGGGGTCTCCGCTCTGGAACAGGCCAGTAGAGGAGGACAGGGGAAGCCTCTCCAGGATCCAGAGGCTGCCCCCTCTGAAGGTTTTTTTTTTCCCTTACAGGTACACTTTAGTTCTGCAGCACTGAAAGAGTTGCTCCTCCTAAAGTGTAGGCAATAGCTTGTGAGGTATGCCGGATATGTTATATATAATAATTGTAAACAGTAATTCTCAAATTGAAAAGAAATATAAAAAAATTGTAACGTGTGTGTGTGTGTGTGGCCACCCCTGGGAATAGAGTTTGCTTTGTGTGTCCTTGATTATATTGATAGGATGAAGTTGTTGCACGACATTGCCATATGTATCTGCTTCTCTCTAGACTGGAGAAGTCCTTTTTGAGTTCCATGGACACAGTAAGAAGATTACAGCTATGGCTGTGTTTCCAACCAGTGAGACATATGAGGAGAGGGCCGACCTCATATTGACCGCATCATCGGATAAGACAGTCATTGTATCCTTGATTAGTTATGTGTTTTTTACAGGCTAACCACCATAAGATGTAAAGATCTATCAGTTCAGAATTGATGATTTAATTTAGTGAGTATGCCAGCGGGTTCTGAGACTAGCCAGCTTTTGCCGAACTTCCAATACCTCCACTCCATAAAGAGGCTGCCGTCCCCTGTTCTATGTAAGGCAATAGAGTTGTCCACCCTGTGCTGGATCTTCCAAAACAAACTCCCAACAGGCGGAATGTTCCCACTACAGATGAGCAATTTCACTGCCTAATTCTGCTCCAAGGGGAATTTACAGAGCAGAAACTTTGCATGTTTTTTCTCCCACAGTAGTGAAGCTCTTCTGAGTAGCTACGAGTCCATAGCTAATGAATAGCTGATTAACCAGCTGTGACCACGGGTGACAGGGGGATAACTTACCCATAAGTCCGCGGGATCCTTTGCATCCCATTCCCTTCACATGAGAAGTGTTGGCCGCGTTCCTTGACTTACTACCGAGCTTCCTTCCTCTGGCTTGAAGGAGAAAGTGCTGTAGTGAGTCATGGAACACGGCCAACACTTCATGTGTGAAGGGAATGAAACGGAAGGACATCACTGTTCCACAGATGATGAAAGTCCATGAGTGATTATTTTCATGCATGCGAGAAAGTGAATTTTAGTAGAAGTGTTATTTTTTTTTCCATTGATTTTCATTAGATTTATTTATTTATTTATTGTATTTATAAAGCGCCAACATATTACGCAGCGCTGGATGCATAGCAATCATTAAATCATCAGAAATGCTCTCTAAAATTTCTAGTGTGCTCCACATGTTTATATCTGTATGGCAGGGCTGTGGTGTCTGAGTTGGAGTTAAGGATTCGGAGCAGTTTTGGCTACCTGGAGTTGGAGTCTGAGGTTTTATATACTGAGGAGTCAGAGTCGGGAGTCGGATGATTTTTGTACCAAATTCACATCCCTGGTAAGTATTAGACCAAGGAGTTGGAGTACAGGAGTCGGAGCCATTTTGGGTACTTGGAGTCAGATGTTTCAGAAACTGAAGAGTTGGAGTTGAAGTCTGGTGATTTTTGCACTGACTTCACAGCCCTGCTGTATGGTTTTATGGTTGGGTCTTCTGTAAACATAGTTTAAAAAGGTGGCATGTATTGGTTATAAGAAACACTCCTTAATTGCTAAATACAGGCTTGGGATTGTGAAACTGGACAGCAATGGCAAAAAGCTTCAGATTTCAGTTCTACAATAAAGGTGAGTGAAACAAGCATTGCTCGGTAACAGGTGAGTCATGATAAGGCTACAGTGGCGCTAACACTCCAAACCCTCCAGCTGCAGAACTTCTGAGCACTTCTTCTTATGGAATTGTTGGGATTAGTGTTTTTGAAGGGTGGATGTCCATTGGATAGTCCTTACTATGCACTGGGAAGCTGCTGGATGGGACATGTTGCTGCCCGCCTACCACATAAGTGTAAATGTGGCCAAAGGCAAGATAGTAGCTTCGGTCCTCCATGATAGTCTTTCTGGTAAGATGAGGTGAGCATGGGGTCAAAGAAGGTGGCAGTTGGGCCCTTTGACACTCACTAGGCTCCAGGTACCTTCCTAGGGTGCCTTGCTGATGATCCTGCTTTGCCAGCTGCTTTTTTTTCAGGTGGGAAAAAGACTGATGCCAGGACACTGCTGCGCACAACTCTGTTAAAGCGGACCTGAACTCCGAACGTCCTCTCTGCACTAAAAGATACTCAAAAGATACACAGCACCAGCATAATAACCTTTAAACAAAAACATTTCTTTGTTACAGCTGATACAAAAACCAGAGACTATGGGGTTGATTCATCAACCAAAATAATGACTCGTAAAAAATTAGCAGTACCTATGAAGGCTTTGCTCGCTTTTTGTAGCGTACCTTATGTAGTTACGCGCTTTGCTTCCTTAGCAAAGTGTGCTCCTTTAAATAGCGCCCCCCTGCAAGGAGAGAGCATCGGTATTCTGGTTGATGACTCAACCTCAAAACTAATAAAAGATTTATACATACCTCGGAAGAACGGAGGCTCGTGCTGGACCGGCGCAGGACAGGACGGCTGCTGGGGGCTTGGGGAAGTCCCAGGTAAGTGAAACAGTTTTTTTAAAGGAATTTACAGTTCCGCTCTAAGGTTTTTTTTCTTTCTTATCCTAAACAGTCTTTTCTATATTGAGAAATCTTTGCTTCCTTCTTATTTTTCTTTCTCAAATTTGGCCAATCTGACACTGTAGTACTGATGTCTGCTAAACCTGCATACACACATTTTTTGGGAGGCGACTTTGGAAAGATCATTGTACAGACACATTGGCCTCAATTCACTAAGATCATGCTGGAGATAATAAGGCAAGAGAAAATGTACCTCCACACAGTGAGAGAGTTATCTTATCTCTTCATTACTAACGTTACCTCCTCTGTAGTTAATTTACCTCCTCTGTAGTTATTTTCACACACAGTTAATTAACAGCCTGTCTTTACCTCTGGAGTTATTTTAAGGATTGAAGAGTTAACTTAAAGACAGAAGAGTTAACTTTAGGTTTGCCTGAGGTAAAATGTTTCCTGAATACTACATGCCTCATCACCATGGTGATAACTCTAGAAACGTTATTAAAGACAGGAGTTAAGCCTAGTGAATTGAGGCCAATGGCAACATTCTGCGTTTAAGTTCTGGATATTAACAAGAACTACTGTATCCATCCTGCCGGCTGGTGACCCAGAATCCTACACGCTTTAGATTTTCAGACAAAATTGCTGCTTCTAAATAAATGATAGGTGGTGTTTGAAAGCTTTACTACTTAGAGCGGAATATTTTGAACAGCCACAAGACTTTTTTTTCTATTCATTTATATAAACATTTAATCTGATACACATAATTACACATATTATTGCTGAGTTAGTTATTTTAGATAAAATGTTAGAGAACATGAAGATAGAAGTATATGGAGGCTGCCATATTTATTTCCTTTTAAACAATACCATTTGCCTGGCTGTCCTGTTGATCTCTTTGGCTGCAGAAGTGTCTGAATCACACACCTGAAACAAGCATGCAGCTAATTCAGTCTGACTTCCGTCAGAAACATCTGATCTGCTGTTTGCTTGTTCAGGGTCTATGGCTAAAAGTATTCGAGGCAGAGGATCAGCAGGACAGCCAGGCAACTGGTATTGAAAAGTGGATCCGAGATAAACTTTTACTCATTGCATAATTGTGTTCCTTTCATATAGTTTATAGGGCATTCCTCAAGCCAAATATTTTTTTGTTTGTTTGTTTTAATACCCGAATTCCCTATAAACTAAACAAGCCTCGCCCACAGCTTCTCCAAAGTGCCTTGGCACCTTAAGCCTTAGTAGTAAGGGCTTATGGTAGCTCAGTCTGGGCAGGAGGAGGAGGAGGTTACTAGCCAGAGATTTCAGAGGCAGAGGGGAGGAGGGAGTGAAGTTTTCAGAGGCTGAGGGCTGGAGATGCTATCAGCGGCCATGTTCTGTTTGTCACATTACACACAGGCAATGTGTGTAATGTGACAAACAGAACATGGCCGCTCTCATTGTATCACAGGAATAAATAATCATATACTGTTGAAGCTGTTTGCAGCTAGATTTGCTGTGTAAACTATTCAAACTTTAGATAAGATATATAGACAAGTTACTTGTCATAGTTAGTTTTTCACCTCGGATCCACTTTAAAAGGAAATAAATATGGAAGCCTCCGCTTCATGTTCCTTTTACGTTAAGGCCTTGGCAGTCTGTCTCATACCACAGCTGGTGTCTGTGCATTTTTTACAGAAACGCACAACAACTGCGTTGCTTTCTGTTGCAGTGCTGACTCTATTCACCTACACTGAATGAGAGAGCACTGGATTGTGCACAGTAATGCATGCAGTCTGATGTCCTATCACACCACACACTGAAATGCATTGTTGAAATATCACTTTGTTAAAATGTTATGTGGTAATATTGGCGTTCACATGGTGGTTGCTGGCAGCGCTTTGCTGGTGTGGCATTTACACAGTGCCAGGAAACAGTGGCATACAACCCTTTTTTGGTTGTTGGTGTTTTTGTGGCATCCAGGAAGTGCTAAGGACAGCAGAAAATTCAAGGCAAATGCTTCCAAAATTCTAGCTACCTTTAAGCAAATGCCACACAAACGCCCTCTGGCATTTTTAAAGTGAGTGTTGTGGTGGCATCCTCAGTCAAGCGCCCCTGTGAATGAGCTCTAAGGTCACATATTTGGGTAAGAGGACATATTATCATGTTTTACAGGCACTGTTAGTTGTCCAGAGTTTGGATGTCTGGCTGTCAGGCGGCAGTGAACTTCGGCTGTGGAATCGTAACTTCAAGCTCTTGGCTGAAACCGGCTCGTTCCCTGATGGAGGTTAGTAAGCCAGAGGTGCAATGAGCAATTGCGGTCTTAATAACATAACTCCAATTAAAATTATTTTCACGTTTTGGAGAGATTTACTACCTTTGGATTTTAGCTTCTTCACAGTTCTGGTTACAATCTTGTGCACGCTTAAAGTGTGATTTTACTCATGAAACTAAAATTGAAGAACTACTCTTAGGCACATAAAAGAACATTTAAAGGCATTCCCTGTATGTAAAAATGTTTACCTTTCTTGCAGAGAGCAGTGGGGTGAACAAAACGCTTGCATAAAATTCCCAGGCGGGAAGAGATTAATGCTCTGCCAGGCCTTTATTATAGCGGCTTTCAGTTGCTGTTTGTGGGCCTTTCTGTCCAAAGTCTAGTCTTCAACAAGAGAAATGCATGCTCTGTTGGGTTATCAGCCACCAGGGGTGGGGATTTGGCTATAAGTAGGGAGCCACATGCTAATTTTGCGGGGTGGGTTGCTGCACCCAGGCTTAAACTGACAATTCAACCAGAAACACGGTCGTCCTCTGGACTGGACTGTTGTTCTTTTACTGCTTACAATGATTGACATTTGGAGCTCTCGAAGGTCAGATAAAATGGCAAGGAGGGCTGCATTCGGTCTGCAGGCCTTGAGTTGGGCACCTGTGAGGTAGAGTTTGGGGAGGATAGCTTAAGAAGTTTAAAGGGACACTTAAGCCAGGAAAAAAAAAATGAGTTTTACTCACCTGGGGCTTCTACCAGCCCCCTGCAGCAGTCCTGTGCCCTCGCAGCCACTCACTAATCCTCTGGTCCCCTGCTGCCAGCTAGTTTCGTTTTTGCCGACAGGGGGTCAGGACTGGCCACGCGTAGCTTTTTCCGAATTCACGGCTGTGATAAATACGCGTTGCCGCATTACGCACGCATAGATATGCGACAACGCGTATTTTCGTACGCGTTGCGGCCCGCAATAGCGCTAATTACAGTCGGGAATGCGGAAAAAGCTACGCATGGCCAGTCCTGACGGGCCTGTCGGCAAAAACGAAACTAGCTGGCAGTGGGGGACCAGAGGATTAGTGAGTGACTGCGAGGGCACAGGACTGCTGCAGGGGGCTGGTAGAAGCCCCAGGTGAGTAAAACTCATTTTTTTTCTGGCTTAAGGTTCACTTTAAAGATGGACATCAGGAAGGAGTTGAGGTTAATGGGAGAGGTTAGGGTTAGGCTTTAGGAAGGGGTTGATATTGAGGGAGCTATGGATAGGCATCAGGAAAGCGTTAACATTAACAAATTAAATTGGGTCAGTGGAAACTGGCATCAGGAAATTCACCAGAACTAAAATCAAACCTACCAAAACCAGGCTGTAGAAACTGTATATTTTTTTTTCCCTTGATAAGCTTGAGAAGTAAATCCTTACCTTTGTACCTTTTATCTCCTAAGGTATTATTGCAGCATTGATTGAACTGCCCAAGAATTGTGTGGCTGCAGCAGTCGGTAGAGACTTGAGTGAGTTATTTTTTAATTACATTTTTTTCTATGGAATGGACTTTGAAACTCTATACAGTAGGCTTAAGGCTCCTTAAACACTGTAGCGTAATGTCACTTTTCGTCACCCCTCCCTTGTTGCAGTGGCCATTAGTCTCTGTGAGACTGGCCGCTGTGCTCGCAATGCGACACGATGGAAGGCGACACAGACTCTACAGTTTGTTGCCACGCGGGACAAGTGGTATTGCATGACACGCAATTGCATTGTAGTCAATGGCACCTCAGCAATCTATTTAGATTGTAGTGGTGTGGCGAAGCATGCGCTGATTGGTCAAAATCCAGTGACATACTTCCTCTCCTGCAGGGAGCTGGTCACTGAGCGGGGCTAAACAATTCACCCTTCTGGTGCACTCTGCTGCAGGGTGTATGAAATAGGAAATGGTGTGAGTGTGCAATTAGCCTTAATAAGAAAAAATCCAAAAATGTTGTGCACATTTCCAGCGGTCTCACAGTGGGCTTGATTTACTCTCCTACAGTAAAACTGTTCACTCCCTCCCCAGACAGCCCCTAGAAATCTGCCAGTCAGCTCCTGTCAGCGTAGGTGTAGTTTGGCTGCACGCATTCCCCCATTGCGTTCTGCACAGTTGTACTGGCGATGGGGCGCCTGTGCTGTGCATACACAGTAACTGGTGGAATTACAGGGGAAGCTAGCAGAGGATCCAGGCAGCCCGGGAGGACTGTGAGGGAGCCTGAAAGGGGCAGGAGAAAACCCCAGGTAGGTATAGATAGATAGATATGTTTAATCATCTCAGGTTTCCTCTAAGAGGTTGAATTTATTGGAAAAAAATATTGCCTAGCCAGCTGTCAAGAAACCCTTGAAAAGAATATTGCAAGTTTAGGTCTGCTTTAACATATGTACCCATAGTTGCAGCATGCAGTGAGAAGCCACTAAATAGAATTTGCTACATGCTTGTTCCGGGTGATTCAAAAACATCTAAAGCCAAACAATCAGCATGACAGCCAAGCATTTTGCATTTTTTTAAAGCAAATAAAGCTGTCAGCCTATGAACTCAGGTTCAGGTACACTGCTAGCGTCTGGCATTGCTCTTTGCACACCTGTGTAATCTGTCTGCTTTCTGTCGCAGTAATCTTTAGATTAGGCATATCAGCAGCAGGATCGGATGAATGGAGTATTTCTCAGCTGAAAAGCCTTTCAGGCCACCAGGACGTTGTTCGGACTGTAATAAATATTAACGGTAAGTCTGTTTTTGCCTTTTTCTTCATTATATTATTCAGATTACATGCAGCTAGATGGATGAGGAACAAAACCAGACAGAATCTCTATAAGGGAATAAATATCTGTGAGGCATGGTTCCCACTTGAGCGGAGAATGGACAGCTCCTGCTTTATAAATAGGAGCCGTTCACACTTGTCCCTCTGCAACAGATCTGCAATGTGCGATAATCCCGGGTAGGCGGATGGGGGTAACTCACATGACCCGTACTATGTGTCCCACCGCTCAGTCCCTGTACACAGCACTGTGGCCAGCAGAAGTATGGGGATCTCGATTGGGCTGCAAAAGACCAATGGGAATCCTCAGCAACAGGGAGAATTCTCATTGGTTCATGGTGGACCAATGAAAAGTCTCCTTGTTGCTAGGGAGAATTGGGCTAGTGCATCGTATGGAGAGCCCCAGTGTATCCCTATGGGGTAGTCCCCACTAGCGGTGTTGCAATCCCAGAGTAATCTGTGGCTACAGTAGACAAATCGCGATTGTTCTGGGAAATCGCAACACTTCTGTGATACAGCAAAATGAGTGCGCTTTGCGATTGCTGCAAAGCTCCCGTAGTTGGTCGCAAACCTAAGGGTTTATGGTGGAAGGTTAAAATGCAACTCCTCTCTCACTGGAAAACAAGTTATCATTACCAAATCAAATATACTGTATATTCTGGCGGATACGACGACCCACACAATTTTTCCCGTTAAAATATAGAGCTTGGTATATACTCGCCCCCCTTCTAACGCACACCAAATAAAAATAAATCATATACTGGTGCTATTCATGAACAGATACTGGTGCTGTACTGTATGTGGTACCCAGTATATAGGCGATTGACTGGTTGGATTGGTCGTTTCTCCCTCTCCCTAAGTGGATTGGTCAGCTCTCCCTGTCTAGCTGTTTATCAGAGCAGTATGGAAGAATAGATTGCGCTGTGCCCATAAAACACGCCTCTTTCACCCGTGTGGCCTGCCCTTGCTCGCCTGTGCTACCGAGATCTGAGAGTCGGTAACAGGATAGGGAGTATCACCCGGCATCCATGACACCCAGCATATAAGACGACCCCTGACTTTTCAGAAGATTTTCAAGGGTTAAAAAGTCTTATACGCCTGAATATTCAGTATATTGAAAAGCTTGACACTAGGGTTGGTCAGTAAAATACTAATAGTTCTGAGTTGATGCAAATGTTATGTTAATATTATGCATATTTTTTCTGATAGATGTATTTGATCAGTCCATTTGCAAGCTGCATAAGGGTAGGAACCCAGTAGGGCATTTTTGGCAGCGTTTTGGTATTGCTAACGATCGCCAGCGATTACCAAAAACACATTGCCAATGAAAGTGAGTGAGTGGGGGGAACCCATCGCGATTGCGATTAGGGGTAATTGCAATCGCAGTATATGCAGCTTTTTAAGCCCATTAGCACTCAATGCAAAGTATATAAGCACTGCATAAATCGCTTATCAAAGCGATTATGCAGCGCTTTGGGGGCCCGAGCAATTAGTTTTAAATAAAACTTTAATATACTTACTGGGTCTCTGTATTACCTTCTTCTGTCCGTAGCCCCGCCTCCTAAAGATAGAGATCACAGGCGCTTCTCTGATTGGACATAGAGAAGCACCTATGACCTCTTCCTTTAGGGCAGGGGTCTCAAACTCGCGGCCCGCGGGCCATTTGCAGCCCTCGATACAATATTTTGTGGCCCTCGCCGGCAAAAGCTTCCTTATAGTTCGCTTCAGTGCTCCCAAGTAATCCGCCGCATCCCCGCCTCTAAACGAGGGCTGCAGAGCCCCCAAATTGCCCGGGGGGCAATCCGCCGGCATTTATTGGAAGGGGCAGAGCTTTCAGTTTCAGCTCTGCCCCTCCTGACGTCAATCGCTGCACGGATCGCCGCCACCCCCGCCCCTCTCTGTGAAGGAAGAGTTAGAGGGGCGGGCAGAGGCGGCGATGCACCGCGATTGTGAAATCTTTTATGCGGCCCAGCCTCATCCTGACTTTGCCTCCTGCGGCCCCCCAGGTAAATTGAGTTTGAGACCCCTGCTTTAGGTGGTGGGGCTATGGACGGAAGGAGGATGCCTGGAAAGTATAATAAAGTTTTATTTAAAAGAAAAAAAAAACCTCCAAATTGGAAGCGCTATGTATATTATTAATGTATAGTGTTTCAAAACGTAGGGTTTTGCTACCCACCATCACGAACGCCCTAGGAATCGCACAGTAGGCTGCAGCAATTTTAAAGCGCTGCAGCAGTTGCTACTTTGTCCCAGGCCTAAATTTGCATCAACTCAGAAATTGTCAGGACCTATGACCTACAGCCATGCAGTAGGCTGGCCCTGCAGTGCCTCAGTACCACTTTGAGTACACTGATTGCTAAGCTAGTAGGTGGTATACTTAGATCTGTGCCCGGTGATCGACTTTAAGGATTAATGCCTGGTTCACACCGCAAGAGCTTTTTCTAAGTGCTTGTGATTTGAAAAGCTCTTGCTAATTTACTGCTATGTGTGTGTTCTCGCTTCAGCAATGTGATTTTATAAAAATCACCCATAGCGTTGCATTTGTAAGAGCTTTTTAGTTCACTAGCGCTTAAAAAGCTCTTGAGTTGTGAACCAGCCTTAAAGGGAACCAGAGGTGTTTTTTACTTAAAGGGAACCTGTAGCGAGTAAAATTATTTATAAAAAACACATGATGTAGCTGCAAATGAATTTTACATACTAACCTCACCGTCGGTTCCTCTCAGAAGTTCACCATTTTCTACTTGCAGCGATTCCTTCCAGTTCTGACAATATTTTGTCAGAACTGAAATATACCAGTTGCTGTCAGTTATATATCAGCAACTGTCAGTTACAACTGAATGTGCAAGGTAATGTCCATGTTTCCCTATGGCTCAAGTGGGTGATATTACAGTTTAATAGAGTGCTGACCAGGAAGCTGTTAGGGGTTAATGGCCATATTTAAAATGGAGGACGGAGAATTCCATTGATCACAGTGGACAAATGGGACACAGACAAGACAAGACAAATAACATTTATATTGCGCTTTTCTCCTGGCGGACTCAAAGCGCCAGAGCAGCAGCCACTAGGGCGCGCTTTATAGGCAGTAGCAGTGTTAGGGAGACTTACCAAAGGTCTCCTACTGAATAGGTGCTGGCTTACTGAACAGGCAGAGCCGAGATTCAAACCCTGGTCTCCTGTGTCAGAGGCAGAGCCCTTAACCATTACACTATCCAGCCACAGGAGAGGAGAAAGAAATTGAGTAGTAGACTACACAGGAGGTAAGTATGACCTGTGTATGGTTATTTCGACTTTTTATTTTCCGTTCAGATTCTCTTTAAACATATTTTATTGCAGATTCATATTGGTTTGCATTTTGGAGCAACGTTTTAGCAGGATGCAGAAAGAGGAAGTGATCTTTCCTATGGCACTGACCAGAAAAAGTAAACCTCCCTGTCTTCCCTTTAATGTACAGCTGGAGGTTACTGAAAGCTATTTCCTGTTTTGTGCATGCTTGGGAATAGTAAGGGCCCTTCCACTCTGCATGCACTTTGATCCGATTTTCAAAGTGCATGTATTCTGCCAGTTGGAGTGATTTTAACTCAATTACAAATGTAGTGCCTGCTGCAGTTTGCCCATGTTTGCGATTAGGTTAAATGAATGGGAATGCATGTGATTTTTTTTTAATGAGATCTCCCATTTGGAAAACACTTCAGGGCTTTTTTTTCACGTTGGGAAATGCAATTGTGCCTGCAGGTCTCATTATTTCTGCGAAAATGTGCGCTCAAAAACACGTGAAAAACACGATCTTCAGTGTGGAAAGACCCTGTGTGTCGTAGTTTTGGGGGCTGAAAATGCTGAAAACTGAACATTAGTTTGCTAGTGGTAGATGTAATGTGGTTTATGTTCTGTTGATGAAGCAGTTTGCTCATCTGATTGACATTTTATTTTATAATCCGCAGAGTTGGCGTTTGCAAGTGGCTGTGACGCAGGAGAACTGATTATATGGGATGCTTTAGATTGGTCCATGCAGTCATGTGAGCGAGACTTCTCTCAGCTCTACACACAGCTGGATTCCCCTCCAGAGAACAGAGTACCGCCAATGCAAGAGGAGGTCTCCATACAGCACCTGTCATCTGATGGAGAGGTCCGTCTCACTTATATTATTCCACATTATGGCCTTTTCTGGGAATATTTTTTGAACATAAGAAGTATTAAACTGCTTTGTATGCATCTGTCTGGTATAATCACATATGTTACTGTGTTGAATTTCCTGCAGTGTGTCTATGTGGCTGTGGCTAGAGGCATTTACGTTTTCAACCTTCAGACCAGAAGAGTGATTGCTTTACAAAAGAATGCCCATGACTCTAGTATTCTGCACATGGCAAACATCCCGAACAGGTATCAACTTCTATCTATTGAGATACCCTTTAACCTGTATTCTGTGTATTTGCGTTTTGTGTATCAAATTAATGAAAACATAAATAAGGCGGCATAGCTAAGACGTGTTTTGCATGCTATTAATTTGGAGTAACGTTATAAAGGTGAACGTTATGATGAAAATCTCTCCCAGTGCTTTACTGCCCAAACAGTCATCCTACCTGTATTTCACCCAAAGTAATGTCATCTGAGTCACACAAAAAAACAAAACAAATATCCCCTCTGCTCCCCAATTTTGCTGTATAGAGCATGCTGGCAGCTTCCTTCTGCATTTTCTGTTCGCTCTGGGCAGAGAAGGGATTCCCCTAAGCTACATAACACACTAGATTAAACTGAACCGGAGCAGCCGATAAAGACCTCAGGTGAGAACCTAACGTGTACAGGAGCTCCCTTAGCTCACACTCCCTTAAAGAGACTCCGTAACAGAAATTGCATCCTGTTTTTTATCATCCTACAAGTTCCAAAAGCTATTCTAATGTGTCCTGGCTTACTGCAGCACGTTCTACTATCACCATCTCTGTAATAAATCAACTTATCTCTCTCTTGTCAGACTTGTCAGCCTGTGTCTGGAAGGCTGCCAAGTTCTTCGGTGTTGTGGTTCTGTTATGAACTCCCCCTTCCAGGCCCCTCTATGCACACTGCCTGTGTGTTATTTAGATTAGGACAGCTTCTCTCTTCTCTCTTATCTTTTACAAGCTGGATAAATCCTCCTCTGAGCTGGCTGTATACAGCCTGCTTGTGTATGGATGTATTTTCTATGTGTGGACATACTGTACATAAACCTACTTCCTGCTTTGGTGGCTGTTTTTTATCATCCTACAAGTTCCAAAAGCTATTCTAATGTGTCCTGGCTTACTGCAGCACGTTCTACTATCACCATCTCTGTAATAAATCAACTTATCTCTCTCTTGTCAGAATTGTCAGCCTGTGTCTGGAAGGCTGCCAAGTTCTTCAGTGTTGTGGTTCTGTGATGCATCTCCCCCCTCCTGGCCCCTCTATGCACACTGCCTGTGTATAATGATCTCTTGAGATACAAAAGGAATGCTGTATACAGCCTGCTTGTGTATGGATGCATTTTCTATGTGTGGACATACTGTACATCAACCTACTTCCTGTTTTGGTGGCCATTTTGTTTGTTTATAAACAAACTTTTTAAAACTGTTTTTAACCACTTTTAATGCGGCAAGGAGTGGCGAAATTGTGACAGAGGGTAATAGGAGATGTCCCCTAACGCACTGATATGTTTACTTTTGTGCGATTTTAACAATACAGATTCTCTTTAACACTTGAATCGCGATGGGTAAAGGCTGCATACAACGTGTTTACGATAATCACAAACGCGTTGCAATTACTGCAGTTAATTAAAGGAGAACTGTAGTGAAAGGTAGACAGAGGCTGCCATATTGATTTCCTTTTAAGCAATATCAGTTGCCTGGCTATCCTGCTGACCCTCTGCCTCTTATACTTTTTGCCCTAGACCCTGAACAAGCATGCAGCAGATCAGGTGTTGACATTTTGTCAGATCTGGCAAGATTAGCTGCATGCTTGTTTCTGGTGTGAATCTGCAGGCAGATAGCTCAGCAGGGCTGCCAGGTAACTGGTATTGCTTAAAAGGAAATCAAGCAGCCTCCATATACCTCTCACTACAGTTCTCCTTTAAAGAAAGAATGGAGGAGTTTGGGGTCATGTAAACATGATCTGTTATCAGGGTATAGTCTAGAATGCCACATCAACATCTTCTGCAGGTCTGGCTGGGAATGGTTTGATGAAATGAGAACAAACCAGCAGAGCTGCAGAAGAGCCAAAGAGGCTAATGGAGCCGGCAGTATCTTTTTTTGCAATGCTTTCACCCTTTTTTGCCATGTTTATGCTATAATAGTATGGAGTTTTTGAGGTTTAAAGTCCCTTTCCTCAGTGAAAACAGTAATAGTTTAATGTGTTACTGATGCTAGACTGTCTCCTGTGAAACTATTTCCAGTGTTACTGATGATATGGTTAGAATGAATCGTATGTTGCACTAATAACCTAATAATCTGATTGTGTCCTGTGTTTTATAGGCAGCTGGTCTCATGCTCGGAGGATGGCAGCGTCCGCATCTGGGAACTAAGATCAAAACCACAACTACAGGCTGAGCCTGTCCCAGCAGGTAGCTACTGGCTTGGCAATACGTTGTACGATTGGCACCGCTGTGATCACCAGTTAGTGGTTGTTACTGTTAATATGGTGTGAATCTGATTGCCTTGATAGTATGTTTTGGGGTTCTCATATATATCTTGGGGTGCTGATTTAAGGAGTAAAGTATGCAGAAAATTTGGTGATAGTGCTGGAGTGACAGTGGTATACATGCTAGAAAGTTTTCAGCCGAGTTGACCGTTCGGGGGCCATATCTACCAAGATTTTTTTTTTTTCCCTCTACCAAGAATTTAGTGTGTGTACAGCCTCCCCAATGCATTGCAGATTGTCTTGGCCGAGTGCATTGTTCTCCTCGTGACCCCTCCAGCTAGAAGCATCTTTGTCATGCTCTGCATTATACTGTCCCTCCATTATAATTTAGTATTTATATAGCGCTGACCTCTTCTGCTGCACTGTACAGAGTATATTGTCACTTAACTGTCCCTCAGAGGGGCTTACAATCTAATCCCTGCCATAGTCATAAGTCGTATTCTGGGGCCAAGTTTTAGGGGACAGCAAATTAAGTTATCTGTATATTTTTTTGGGATGTGGGAGAAAACCAGAGTGCCCAGAGGAAACTCACGCAGACATATGGAGAGCATACAAACTCCATGCAGATAGTGCCCTGGCTGGGGTTCAGACTCTCGCTGCAAGGCTATCCACTGTGCCACCTATTGCAACAGATAGAAGCTATAACTTTGCAACGCGTTTCTACAGCTCTTGGCCCCTAACTGTTGCCTGAGGAGTCGAGTCCCAATACTAGCAGATGACATTGTTTGCGCCTGTGTACACACTTTAAGTCAAGTGGCTACAGCAAGGTAACTAGAAGAGCAATGGGATTACTTTTTTAATTAGCATCTATACACTGGAATAAAAGATAGTCGGATACTGGTGCTGAAAACAAATGCACTGCTTTTCGCCTCCAAAGGCTTTTAGGTTGAACATCTAAAGTGGCTCAGTAGTAAAAGGGATATGGAAGCTGCCATGTTTTCTTCCTTTTTAACGGTGCCAGTGGCCTGGCTGTCCTGCTGATCATTCTGCCTTCAGTAGTGTCTGAATCACACACCTGAAACAAGCCTGCAGTTATATGGTCCAACTTTAGTCCGAGCGCCTGATCAGCATACCCATTCTGGGTGTATGATATTAGGTGCAGGATGCAGAGTATCAGAACAGGCAGGGAATTGGCAATGTTTCAAATAAATAAATCCCTAAAGACATGAAGTGGGGCTGACATGTTAGATAAATTACTTCACAAACGATATTTTATTAAGCATCTTGAAAGTTAAAGCAGACCTGAACTCTTGCACAGCACTCAATGTAAAGTCTTTATTCCACATAAAGTTGCTCAATAAATGCACTGCTCTGTGTGTGTGTGTAAGCCACATCTGAGTGTCCAATTAGTTCTTATCAGCAGATGTGAATCAGAGCTGTAAAGTGCACATGAGATGAACAACTATAAAACAATTATACATACCAGGGACTTTCTCCAGCCCCCTTCAGGCTAATCGGTCCTACGCCGCCCTCTTCTGCCACCTAGATCCTCTGGTAGATGCCCAGTTATCTTTGCCACTCAGAACATGCGCAGACTGGCCGCGCACCATCTCCCATGGCGATCCCAAAGTTGAAAGCGTTCTGCGCAGGCATAGAACTCTCCCGGCGACGATTGGCAACGATAAAAGGGCATCTACAGGTGGACCTAGGTGACAGAAGAGAAGGGCGAGGGACTGATTAACCTGAAGGGGGCTGGAGAAAGCCCTGGTATGGTATACTGTAATTTTTTTTTTTTATAGTCATTCATCTCTGGTTTACTGTAAGCTTGTAAGCTCTGCGACTGCTCTCTGTTCATAAAGTAAACACTGATGCTTAACTCTTTCAGTGCACCCAGGAAAGTGAAACCAAGTTTCTTTACAAGTTTTTTTTTTTTTCTTTTTACAAATACCATATATTGTAGTGAAGATTTTTTTTCCCCTGAATGGTTATCACTCTGTGGCTAATCTTTTAGAGTAGAGATGAAGTTCTGAGCTTAGTTCTACTTTAATAGTGAGCATATCCAGACAGTTGCACAGACACCCATAGTGAAACTGATCCTATTCTGGCAGTACAATGAGCTGAGCAGTGATGCTGTTGTAATTGTCAGGGAAAGATGCACTCTGATTGGTTGCTGTGTCATTGCACATCGCTTGTGGCATTTATGTTTTATATATAGAATACAGAATACAGGAAACATGGAAATGTTACAATGAAATGTTTGGGTTCTTCTCTATGAATTGACAAAGGGGAATGTCCTTTTATTAGGTTTCTTCAGCATGTGGGGATTTGGAAAAGCCAACAAGCAATCTAATCAAACCGTGAAGAAGACAAATGAAAATGGCATTGTCGCTACTCTGGAGCTGATTGGAGATTTAATTGGACATTCTTCTTCTGTGCAGGTGAGGAGTTGGCATAAAGCTATTTGTGCTAAAAGCATTTATCACCATATATAGCTGATTGTTTGTCGGCCTATGTTCAGGTTGTATACTGCAAGGTGGGTTACTGGGAAAGCAATGACAGCGGATCACTAACCTTGTCTGCCAAGAACAATGTATTCATAATTTGTGTTGTTAAACAAGGCGAATGCCACAACATGTTAGGGCCCTATGGTGCATAAACACATAAATAATACTTGTGGCTCTTAACAAAATGTGCATGGATGGTTTGGGGCAGCACTATACAGACCCACTCCTTGGGTATAGTTGAGTAGAGCATGCTGTTTTTAAAGGGAAGGAGGGACAAGAGGGATGGAGCATGATTGAGTGGCTTCTGGGCAGAGTAAGGGCTGATTCAGACGGACGCTTGCAGAGCGTTTACCGCAAGCGTTCGGAACGTCGTGTTAAACGCTCCTATTCAAGTGAATGGGAGCGTTTGTACCGAGCTTTTGCAAGCGTTTACACAAACGGGGCATTCGGTTGCGTTCGAGTTGCACAGGTAGCTTCCAGGGGCGGCCAACCGCGACAGGTAATGTCCCCCTAGGGGAAGAAAAATTGCGACCACATCTGAACGCGATGCGAAGGCTGCTGAAAGCCTGACCGCGCTGCCGCCGCACATCATCAAATGCGACACTGCGCAGACGTCCGTGTGCACCAGCCCTAAGTAAAGAAACAGAGAGCACATTCATCCTCTTGTTACTTGACATAGGGGGGCTGCTATACACATGCTGGTGCCTCAGAGAGATGGTGCTGAATGTTTGTCTTTGCCGAATATTATTTAGTGTATATGTATGAGGCTTCAAGGACATCCGAGGTGATAACAGATGGCTGTTATCCTTTACTGACCTGAGGCTTCTTCCAGCCCCCATAGTCTGTGTAGTCCCTCACCGCAGTTCCGCTGTGCTCCGGTGCAGCGATAGACCCTCCATAAGGGTCACCGACTCGGACGTGTGTGTCACTCTGCACATGCACACATCCTCTCCTCTCTTCAATGTAACTCCCTGCGGCTCCCGTCCCCCCTGTCATGTGACATACATCAGGGAGCCACAAGGAGTTACACCGCCCGGCACTGCTGAAGAGAGAAAGATGACGTGTAGCTAGCTCTGTATACATGACCGGGGTGGGGGGGAGATTTTCAGGGCTAGTGCAGGAGGGTCCAGACAGGGGGGGGGGGGGGGGGGGGGTTAAGCTCTTTTTTTCCAGGGGGCTCACTGTGTAGAGTTCCAGTAACACAGCCAGCTGTACTGTATCTGCTCAACATTAGGTTTTCTGTCCAAATCTGTTTAGCTTAACTGATCAGAAGTCCTCTTTTAAACAGATGTTCCTGTATTTCCAAGACCACGGCCTGGTAACCTGCTCCGCTGACCACCTCGTCATCCTGTGGAAGGAGGGAAAGCGGGAGTCCAGATTACGCAGTCTTCTTCTCTTCCAGAAGCTAGAGCAGAATGGAGATCTGAAGCCCCAATATTCTCTTCACTGACCCTTTTATTTCTTATGAAGGGAAAATGTATTTGTAAAATATGTTTTACTAAGTTATTTTAATGCTTATGATGACATGACTTTGGCCTACTCAGAGGTTTGCACTGTTCTGTACAAAAGAGGTGAGCAAAGCAATTTTAGGGTGTTTTCATGCCACCTGGTGGCCAATTGTGAGTATTACACTCATACGACAGTGCCAAAGCTGCTATACATTTTTTTGGGTTTTTGCCAGTATGTAAATGTGATTTTGTATAGTCAATCAATGACAATATATAAAGATTTAATGAAACTAAGCGTGCTGTTCTAGATTGTTACCATGTGCTACAGTGGATTGTGCTGGTTTAAATGGGCATGGAATTTGTCATTTAATTTACAGTATACAGTTCGAGACACTTTGCTGTAAATAACCTAATATTTAAAAATGCCTTCATTTGTGCAATATTGAGTTGTAAATGATTTAGTCAATGGTTGCCCCTTTGACAAATCTTACCTCACCCCTGACTTGCATTCCTAAATGCATCCCAGGTGCTGGAATATCTGAAGGTGTATAACTCCTGACTTTTATTACCCAGCCTCCATCTGTTGAGCAGAAAATTCTGTTGTTCTCCCAGAGTTCTCTGTGGAAGAAGGGCAAGTGACATCACTGCCGTAGCAGAACATCACTGAGGGGGTGGGGCTACATATTAATATCCTGTTATATGTAGGTCGGAGATGCGTTTCTGCTGTTGACACCAGGATAACTAAGGTGAAAATGGGTAACCTTGAATAATTTTGTACGATCTGCATTGTGTTATGAAAGCGTTCCTTTAAATATTAACCTGAGAGAACAGATAAAAGTGGTTAACTCAGTTATTAACCAAGAGGAACTTTATTGTGCTGCAGACACACTGTTTCTCTATCAGTCCTGCTGACATTTATCACCTGTTTGCCCATTGCAGTGTGGTCCATGTTCTCCCTGGTGCACTACAGCAGAAGGTATCCTCCTTGATCTCCAATTCACCAGTAATCTTTTAAATAAATGTTCCTGAGGATTATGGCTCAGCCAGCAGGAGACAGGAGAGCAACATTCTTTTATGAAAACAATATTATCTGTATTGATTGACATCATTCAGTCCATCCTAATCATGGGCGCCCGCAGAAAATTTTCCGGGGGGGGCAGAATGGGGGTACTTTGAATGTGGGTGTGGCCACGGGTGAAGACAAATTTACATGAACTTAGCAATGGTGGGACATTAGATTAGGACAGTGGTGGCGAACCTTTTGGAGGCCGAGTGTCCAAACTGCAACCCAAAAGTCACTTATCTATCGCAAAGTGGCGACAGCAATTTAAACTAAATACTGTACAAACGTTTTAACTCATACATGAACATTATGAAAAATCCAAGTTGAAAATAAGCTTTGAAGATAAACAATTTCATCCATCCTACTCCTGAAAAATGTATTCATTTTTTTTAGAACCTCCCAGTTTTATTTTCTGTTTTAAAAAGCTAAAAAAAGTAGGTTTAATGCTATTGTCTCATATGATGGTGATTCCGCTTTTCCCATAGTCTCACAGTTAGCAATCATGTGACCCCCAACAAGACAGATTCAGCAATCATGAGGCCCCCCAACAAGACAAATTCAGCAATCATGAGGCCCCCAATATGACCAACTCAGCAATCATGAGGCCCCCAACAAGACCAACTCAGCAATCATGAGGCCCCCAACACGACAAATTCAGCAATCATGAGGCCCCCAACATGACCAACTCAGCAATCATGAGGCCCCCAACAAGACAAATTCAGCAATCATGAGGCCCCCCAACAAGACAAATTCAGCAATCTTGAGGCCCCCCAACAAGACAAATTCAGCAATCATGAGGCCCCCAAGACAAATTCAGCAATCATGAGGCCCCCAACAAGACAAATTCAGCAATCATGAGGCCCCCAACAAGACAAATTCAGCAATCATGAGGCCCCCAACAAGACAAATTCAGCAATCATGAGGCCCCCAACAAGACAAATTCAGCAATCATGAGGCCCCCAACAAGACAAATTCAGCAATCTTGAGGCCCCCCAACAAGACAAATTCAGCAATCATGAGGCCCCCAACAAGACAAATTCAGCAATCATGAGGCCCCCAACAAGACAAATTCAGCAATCATGAGGCCCCCAACAAGACAAATTCAGCAATCATGAGGCCCCCAACAAGACAAATTCAGCAATCATGAGGCCCCCAACAAGACAAATTCAGCAATCTTGAGGCCCCCCCAACAAGACAAATGCAGCAATCATGAGGCCCCCAACAAGACAAATTCAGCAATCATGAGGCCCCCCAATAAGACAAATTCAGCAATCATGAGGCCCCCAACAAGACAAATTCAGCAATCATGAGGCCCCCAACAAGACAAATTTAGTAACCATGAGGCCCCCAACAAGACAAATTCAGCAGTCATGAGGCACATAAATAGACAGCATTTTACATAAATAGGCAGAATGCCCCCTTAATATGTTAGGCACCTCTCACCTGGCTTCGGAATTCTCCTCTACTGGCTGCTGTGCATGGCAATACTGTTTTTTGCTGGATTGGGGATGGTGTGTGGGCTGAAAGGCCTGGCAGTGATGCTGTGGCCTGGCTGGCGCTGATGCTGTTGCCGGGCTGGCGGTGATGTTGTGGCCTTTTTGACAGTGATTCTGGGCTGGTTGGCTGGTGGTGATGCTGGGCTGGCTGGCCTGGATAGTTTAGGTAGTGACAGGTGCCCCCTAGTTTAGGTAGCACCAGGAGCCTCCCAGTTTAGGTAGTGACAGGGCCCCCCAGTTTATGTAGCGACAGGAGCCCCCCCAGTGTATGTAGTGACAGGTGCCCCCCAGTTTAAGTAGTCACAGGAGCCCCCAGTGTATGTGGTGACAGGTGCCCCCAGTTCAGGTAGTGACAGGGACCCCTCAGTGTATGTGGTGACAGGTGCTCCCAGTTCAGCTAGTGACAGGGAACCCCCAGTGTATGTGGTGACAGGTGCCCCCCAGTTTAGGTAGTGACAGGGACCCCCCAGTGTATGTAGTGACAGGTGCCCCCCAGTTCAGGTAGTGACAGGGACCCACCAGTGTATGTAGTGACAGGAGCCCCTAGTTTAGGTAGTGACAGGAACGCCCCAGTGTATGTAGTGACAGGCGCCCCCCATGTTAGGTAGTGACAGGTACCCCCCTGTGTATGTAGCGACAGGAGCCCCCCAGGTTAGTTAGTGACAAGGACCCCCAGGTTAGGTAGTGACAGGGACCCCCCCTGTGTATGTAGTGACAGGAGCCCCCAAGTTAGTTAGTGACAGTGACCCCCAGTTTAGGTAGTAACAGGGACCCCCCAGGTTAGGTAGTGACAGAGACCCCCCTGTGTATGTAGTGACAGGAACCCCCCAGGTTAGTGACAGTGACCCCCAGTTTAGGTAGTGACAGGCACCCACCAGGTTAGGTAGTGACAGGGACCCCTCAGGTTCAGCGGTGCGGGCAGCAGTAGCGCGGGACACTAACTCTATCTTCCCGGCGGGAGTGAGCTCTGTATCTGTGCGCCGCTGCTCTGGTCTAGTCTAGACCGGCACAACGGTGCACAGAGAGAGAGTCACTCGCGCCGGAGGATAGTGTAAGTGTCCCGCCGCTCCAGCACGCACAGCTTATTTCTAAAGGGGGGAGCGAGAGAGAAGGGGAGCCCCAAAGGTGAGGGAAGGGGGGGAGACTTCCCCGCTGTGCACATGCTCCCTTTTCTCTCTCTGCTGCCACTCCAAGGTGAGTGGGCCGGCCACTTCCGTGTTCGGGTGGCTAGGGGGGGCAGCAGCTGGCCAGGGGAGGGCCCATTTTGCCATACGTGCGGACACCCATGATCCTAATGCTAGGTACACACCATACAATTTTCTGGCAGATTTACCTGCCAGATCGATGATTTCCAACATGTCCGATATGAATTTTGATCCAATTTTTTTTGTTTACCAAATTATTATTTTTTTTTTGATCGATTTTTGTTCAGTTCTATGAAAATCGATAAAAAAAAATCTAAAAATTATCGGAAAATCGAAATTCAGATCGGACACGTTGGAAATAATCGATCTGGCAGATAAATCTCCCAGAAAACTGTATGGTACCTAGCATAACAACATCAGTCAGCCCGTGTGTACAACTTTTTTTTCACACCTGCCTAACACCGTTATACAGTATTGTATTTTCGATTTGGTGCTTAAAGAGAAACTCCAGTGAAAATAATGTAATAAAAAAAGTGCTTCATTTTTACAATAATTATGTATAAATGATTAAGTCAGTGTTTGCCCATTGTAAAATCTTTCAAATCCCTGATTTACACTCTGACATTTATTACATGGTGACATTTTACTGCTGGCAGGTGATGTAACTGCTGCATGCTTTTTTGGCAGTTTGGAAACAGCTGTAAACAGCTATTTCCCACAATGCAGCTAGGTTCCCAGACAGGAAACTGCCAGGAGTACCACGGTCCTCAGAGTTTCTTGTGGGAGGGGTTTTACAACAATATCAGTCATACAGCGCCCCCTGATGGCCTGTTTGTGAAAAGGAATAGATTTCTCATGTAAAAGGGGGTATCAGCTACTGATTGGGATAAAGTTAAATTCTTGGTCGGAGTTTCTCTTTAAAGTGATCATGCAACTGTTCCAGCAAACACTCAGTATTATTTATTCAGAGAGCATCACAAACCTGAACTGAAAAATAAATGCTGAAATCAATGCACACATGTCATACTTACCCAGTAAGGAGAGACAAAACCCGTCACTAGATGCGGCGAGTCTTGTTATGACTGTAACTGTAGCAGTGTAGGGGAAACACACTTAAGCAACCTATTGTACCATAAATGGAAGAGAAAGCAGTGGCACTGTATCCCATAAAAGCATACATTTTATTGCAAAACAGCATAGACACCGTGTCCTGTTTATCCACTGTGATCAATGGAATTTTCTGTCCTCCATTTTAAGAATTGCAATGATCCCATAACAGCTTCCGGGTCAGCACTCCATTAACCTGTAATATTGCCTGCTTGAGCAAAAGGGAAACATGGACATTACCTTGCACATCAGTTGTCATTTCAGTTATAACTGACAGCAACTGATATAGTGAAAAAGGGCCCTAAGGCTTCCATTTGTGACTAGATCTAGTCAGAACTGAAAGGAATTGTTGTTAGAAGAAAATTGGTGTGCTTCTGAGGAACGAACGGTGATGTAAGTATGTAATATTAATTTGCAGGTACATCATGTGCTTATTTTAAATAATTTTACTCGGTTCAGGTTCCCTTTAAGGAACTTCATTCTTAAAGAAAATAGACCTGACAAAACAAACCTAAGGAATAAATAGTGAATGCTCATAAGGAGATTGACTGACTACACCTTCCTCCAACTTCTTAAAGGGGAACTTCAGCCTAAACAAACATACTGTTATTAAGTTACATTAGTTATGTTAATTAGAATAGATAGGTAATATAATCTCTTACCCACCCTGTTTTAAAAGAACAGGCAAATGTTTGTGATTCATGGGGGCTGCCATTTTTTTCATGGGGGCAGCCATCTTTTTGGTTGAAAAGAGGTGACAAGGAGCAGGAGACTCAGTTCCAACTGTCCTGTGTCCTGATAACCCCTCCCAGCTGCACACACTAGGCTTCAAATGTCAAATTCAAAATGTAAGAAAAAAAAATTGCACCAAAACAGCAGAACGAGAACAACAACAGCAGAAATCCCATCATGCTTTGCACAGCATAAGGGGAAAACTGCCCGGGCAGTTTTCTTCTGTGCAGCTAAAAATGAGGCTTGTATAAGAGAAACAAAGTTCTGATGCTGTGAAACTGTTAAACACGAGGCCTTTTCAGTGCTGCTGAGTCGATTTTTAGTCCGGAGGTTTACTTTAATGGCCCCACAGGCTGCCAATAAATTATTTTCAAAAGATCACTTAATTAAGCACTCAGCCTTTCTTTCTAGAGAATCTTTCTTTTATGTTAGACCCTATCTTCCAGAAAAACTACAGTAAATTTAACCGTGCAACAAACAAATGTGCCAACCCTCGGATTTTCATTCCAAGCCTTATCATTCAATGAAAATAGACTCTAAAGCTTCCTAGACACATACCACTGCCTGTCAGAGTTTTCCTGTGTGGTTTAATCATATCAGAAATTGCTTCATGAATAGAAAACACTTTTGGTCATCTCATCTACTCCTTCACCATTTTGTTATCCGCTTTGGATTCAGCCTCTTCCTTATTCAGAGCCAGTCTAAAAGCTTTAACCAAATGGCCCATGTCCTGCAGATGGAAAAGACAATCATCCTCTTTAAAGTGGACCTGAACTCAGAACTTCCTCTCTGCTCTAAAATATAAACAACAGCATAATAACCTTTACAGAAAAACATTTCTTTGTTAGAAATAGAAGCAGACATATTGTTAATAACCTGTGCTTTCAAATTAGTTTATCTGCTATTTCTGCCATGGCAGTCAGGTGACACAGGGGAGAGATCAAATTACAACTTGTGATTAGACAACTTGTGAATTAAACAGGCCAAACTCTCTAAATGCAAACGGTGCATTTCTATATGTTTTCCTTCTGTCCTGTGCAAGAGTTCAGGTCCACTTTTTCATTCCCCTTATCTGAAAATAAAATTAACATACCCAAACTGCATTTGGAGTCCTGTATCCTCTAATTCCTTATCAAGTAACACAGTTAATGCAGGGGGAAATTAACCCTCAGCAACTGGATTGGACTTGAGACCTACCGTATTTCTTGACTTAATAAACAGCCACCTGAAATGTGTCTTCAAAGTGCTTAAAATTTTACGATATCCCATTTAGCTTCAGTTCAGTGGAAGTTCCGATAGAACCATGATTTAACATTAGTATAAGTAGTGGCATAGCTACAGACCTCTGGGCCCGTTGCGGAACTTGAAAACAACCCCCCTAAGCCCCAATGTACTTGCAGCGTAGTTAGGCAAGCCCTCCACCCAATTGAACAGACTCTGACCTTCATCATGTCACTGCCACTGGTGATATCCTGTCTTTTATCAAAACATAAGACATGTCTAGGGATGAGCGTTCCGATTTGTGCTGCTGTTTAATTTAACCTTATCGCTGCCTTTCACATTTAGCTCTTGTGTTACTAGGGCAGCGCACAGAGACAAGGGTAAGTAGAGGTACAGTATGTATCGCTGCAATAATTGTGAAGAGGACAAAAATATTGTACATCCCTACCCTACCAGATTAGGGGATGCTTCTCTTCTGATTCTAAATATAAAGTGTACTCCTTAAAGAGGAACTCCAGTGAAAATAATGTAATAAAAGTGCTTCATTTTTACAATAATTATGTATAAATGATTTAGTCAGTGTTTGCCCATTGTAAAATCTTTTAAATCCCTGATTTATATTCTGACATTTGTCACATGGTGACATTTTTACTGCTGGCAAGTGATGTAGCTGCTGCTTGCTGTTTTGGCAGTTGAAAACAGCTGTAAACAGCTATTTCCCACAATGCAACAAGGTTCACAGACAGGAAACTGCCAAGAGTACATACTCAGAATTTCTTTGTGGGAGGGGTTTCACCACAATATCAGCCATACAGCGCCCCCTGATGGTCTAGATTTCTCATGTAAAAGGGGGTATCAGCTACTGATTGGGATAGAGTTCAATTCTTGCTCGGAGTTCTCTTTAAAATGTCCATGTGGATTATTATACATTGGGAAGACAACCCCGAGGATGGAAGACATACTTTCACCCCACAAGCCAGCAATACGGAACAAATATGCAGCTTAGTCATCCCAGCCCACTTCCTGTCACCACTGGGTGTCCTAGATTAGATTTTAAATTATTGAACAAGTAATGCCATCTAGATGCGGGGAGGGGGACGTCCTGAGGGAGACTTATTGGATACGCAATCTCGATGGGCTTGACGAAGGAGCTTTGTGTTAAAGCTCTGAAACGTCGTTGTTGATGTTGTCATCGCCTTAGGAATAAAATAGCTTCAATGAAGATGGAGCTGGTCTGATCTATTGAGTTGCTATAGGTCAGTAGTAAGGATGATCAGCGAGATGCAATTTTTTCCAAGTTGATGCAAATTTATGTAAATTGGTATGCAAAGATATGCAGCTTGAAAATGGACCAATTAATTTAAACCTGGGTTTAAATGGTTTTGTCCATTTTCAAACTGCATATATTTACATAAAAATTTCCATAAATTCATAAGTATTTGTATATCATTGATCGTCAGTAGTGCTGACTGACCGGCCAGGCACATCAAGCTATAAATTTGGACATTAGGCTGGTTCCATCTTGACTAAACTATACAAGGTGTGTGTGAAGAAATGCGGAAGAGCCGCCGCCATGAGTCAGCGGGAAGCTGCTCTTTCCGCGCATGGCGTGGCGGAACGCGGAAAAACCGCCGCGTCCGACGCGGCGGTTAGCGCGCATGGGCCTGTTTCGAGTAGTCTGACCCAGCGCGGGGAGGCCGCCGCCGGGGCTGATGGCGGTGCGACCAACCCCGCGCATGAGTCAGCAAGCACATTGCAAGACAGTACTGGTGTGGCTGGGACTGATAGTCCACCAAGATTCAGAATGACGCGCATGCGCGCAGAGAGGCAAAACTTATATGGCAGCCAGAAGTAGGTCAGCTGACCAAGCTGTTCAGCTAACAATTCTGTGTCCTCTCATTGGTCCAGCACTTAGGGAGGTGCTGGAAAGTAGCTGTGTATATATACTGCTGGCTGTTCAGTTGCTGGTTGTCTGGCGTTGCGATCACTAGGTGGTAGCACTCAGACCTGAGTCAGATCCTAAAGTGTGCCGGGACCAGCTGGAGCTGTAATCCTACACTTAGCTACATTCTGTTGATAGTTTAAAGTACTAGTTTGATTGTGATTATCTGTTATGACCGTTTGCTTGCCTGACTATTCTTCTGAACTCTGATCCTGTACCTCGCTATTCTGACACTCTGTTGCCGAACCCCGGCTCGCCCTAAGACTCCGCATCTGCCTCCTGATTCTGTACCTCGATATTTCTGATACCCTGTTGCCGAACCCTGCTTGTTTATTCATCCCTGCATCTGCCTTCTGAATCTGTACTTTATCTGTCTGTGTGGTTACGACCTGGCTTGTCCGACCTCGAGAACCGACCTTACTGTTAGAGGCGGTTCCCAGTCCTGGTAGTGACACTTCCCCCTGAGTATTACTCTCAGGTTGTCCTTCCTACTCTCAGCCTGACTCCTCCTCCCGGGAGAGTTTAGGTCTTCGGAAGGAATTTGTGCAGTACTCCTTACTGCTCTGAGGCCTAGTCCTCTAAGTATTACAGTTGCACCAAACACTCTTACTCAACTCAGGTGTCCAGAGGTTAGCATATATATCTGATTATCGGTGATATTGCAGATCATCAATAATCTGGTATATATCTGTATTCCCAGTGATACTGCAGATCATCGGTAATCAGATCCTCTCTGTGTTACACCGATCGTTACAGTGTGTGTGTGAGCTTCGCATGCCCTGCTTCCTGCTCTGGATGCAAAAATGAGCCTCAATCAATGGACACCTATCCCAGGACTCATGATTTGCTGCTCCATTTGCCTAAAACATAACCAGCAGGCTTTGCCTCACCATTTGGTCCGGCAGAAAGGAGGACGCTGCAGATGTTTGGCAAGCAAGGTAGTTTGCTTTGTGGACATACTAACCTTTCTGTTTGACCATTGGTGGCTAGAGCTATCTCTTAGGGTGCCTTGTTCAATTCACTTTTTCTCCCAAGTTCTCTCCTAGGAGAGAAGTTTAAAATAACTTTCCAGCATTTTGCAATTGAAAAATTAGGTGGAAAAAGTAAAGTTAAAATATTTTTTTTGCTTGCAGGAGGCTTTAACATAAGAAAAAAAAGAGAATTAAATAAGAGTCAAGGGGCCATATGCAATTCACTTTTTCATCTTCTATTTAAAATAACTGTCCCATACTTTTCAACTGAAAAATTACCAAAAACTAGTTGAAAAAGTATTATCAAAATTATTTTGAATAGTTTCTTGCTTTCTGGTGGCTTAAAAGGCATTTTGTTGACAAGTTTGCAAAAATCACCCAGGGCCCATATGCAATTAACTTTTTCTCCTGAGTTTTCTCCTAGATCATTTTCCATCTTCTTTTTAAGATAACTTTTTAGTACTCTGCAATTAAAAAGGTACTAAAAAGTAGGTGAAAAAGTAATGAGAAAAATATTCTGAGTATTTTCTTGCTTGCTGGTGGCTTAAAAGGCATTTTACTGGTAAGGTGTGAAGATCTCACGTAGTAGAAGAAGTGAATTTCCTTCCAAGAGATAATTCTTCATTTTATCTAAAAGCAATGGGTAGCTAGACATTATGGGCCCCATAGCAAAAGTCAGAGGGTGGAGCAACAAAACAAAGGTTATAATGAACACATCAAGTACTATCTGGACCCCATAGCAATTGCTATGGCTGCTATAACACCAGTCCTGCACGCCTTTCACTGGCTACCTATAAATGGAGGACTTTTTTTTTATTTATTTTTTTATTAATTAATACAGATCGGCCTACTGACATTTAAAGAGACACTGAAGCGAAAAAAAAATATAATATAGTGAATTGGTTGTGTACTATGAATAACTACTAGAAGATTAGCAGCAAAGAAAATATTCTCATACTTTTATTTTCAGGTATATAGTGTTTTTTCTAACATTGCATCATTCTATAATATGTGCAGATTACACAACACTCAGCATTCAAAATGAGTCTTTCAGAGCAGTCTGTGAAGTAATGACCTCTCCTCTACCAGAGGAAAAGTAAATAGTCCAGGAACAGTTGAGATAATAAAAGTCAGATAACAGCCCTCTCCACGACTAACTTAGTCGGAGAGCTTAATGGCTTGTTTGCATAGAGATAACAACTGCAGTTTCTCAACTCTTCCTGTACTGGAAACGATTACACTGATGTATCTGATCTTAATGTTTTATTTCTTAGCTGTGCTACACATACAAATCATAATATCATTTTTTTTTCGCTTCAGTGTCTCTTTAAGTTTGCACAATCTGGGCCCTGGATACATGAAAGGAATGTTTCAGCTGCGTAGCAATCCTTGCAATCTCAGATCCACAGGTTCTAATAATCTAGGCATACCCAGAGTCCACTTGGAATCTTTTGGTCCCAGAGCCTTCTGTCATGCTGCTCCTACGTTTTGGAATTCCTTACCTCAGCAGATCAGGACAGCGCCATCTCTGGACATGTATAAATCCAGACTGAAAACCCACCTGTTCAGTTTGGCATTGGCAGAAATATAATTTTTGTTGTGTTAATACTTCATCCTACTACTAACTACTAATTTAGTAGTTAGTAGTAAGATGAAGTATTAACACAACAAAAATTATATATGTATTATATATACAGGGGTGTAGCGATAGCCACAACTATAATAACATTTCTATAGCGCTTTTCTCCCATAGGACTCAAAGCGCTTAGGCTCTCTCACATTTAGTAGTACTAAATCTGAGAGAGCCTAAGCGCTTTGAGTCCTATGGGAGAAAAGCGCTATAGAAATGTTATTATAGTTGTGGCTATTGCTACACCTCTGTCTAAGGCCAGGAACCCACTAGAGCGATATTTGAGTGTTTAGGGAGCGATTTCCCTAAATGCTCTGCCAATGTAAATAAATGTAACAAATTCCACAGTAGCGATTGCAATTAGCAAAATCGCAATTGCAGGACATGCAGCATTTTGGGAGCGTTTGTGCGTCAATGTAAAGTATTGAAGCACTGGTAAATCGCTCATGAATCGCTGCACATAGCGATTTGTGTGCGATTTTAAATGACTGTAAACTGTAAAAAAAATTATAATAATTTGAAAAGAACCAATCAGAATTCAAATCTCAAATCAGTGCCAAAAAGCTTACACTTTTTAAAATTGCTCCCAAAATCGCTGTAAAATGCTCATGAAATCGCTTACAAAACACGACTTAAACGATAGTGATTGCGCTAGCGATTCGTAGTGGGTTCCAGGCTTAAAAGTCGCTTTTCAGCACACAGCAATTGAAAAAGTCTTAAAAAGTAGGTAAGCAGTAATGTTAAACTTATTTGTAGTACTTTCTTGCATGCTGGGAGTTTTAAAGGTTTTTAATTAGTAAGATTTATAAAAATCTCGTTGGAGAAAATGTAATAGGTTATGGTTCAATATGTGCCACTGAGGGACATAAAGGAAAAGGAGCTTGCTATTTCAACTGGTCGATCGGGCTGCAAAATCATTATGTATGGCCAGCCACCTTTACTGTACTGTACAACAGGTTTTTACATCCATTTTACAGTTTAAAAATGATTTTCCCTTTCTGTCAATGTCAAATGATCACTAAGGGCAGAAAGTTAGATATTTGCCTCAGATACGGTAATGTTTTTTTTGCAGGCCTACTGCAGGCAAACTAGAGTTTTCATCCTTGTCTTCTTGGTTTTAACTATCCGTAGTAATGGTTAAGGGGAACTAATGTATCAATATATTCCTTCTCTAGAGAGGCTGGACATCTGGAAGCTCCCTTATTAAAGTAAAAAAAAAAACATATATATCCAGGCACATCGCCTCTAGTTAGGACATTATATAAGTTATTAAGGAAAGGGAGGTGCTGAAGGAGGTGTGGCCAGAAAAAAGCAAAAATCTATTAACCCTTCGCACTCTCGCATGCAAATGTTCAAACAAATGCATTCACAGATTCACTCATCCAGGCACAACTGTTATCCCTACAGCTAAGTTAAAAGCCAGGGTTTTAGTTCACAGAAGAATGCATTCTTATGCTTAGTCACCTATACTGCGCAGAAGTACCCAGGTAAACATAGGTGTCCTAACTCTGGCCCTGTAACATGCATAGTGCAGACATGCAAACATTCATTGCATCAAACCTATCTAGGGATTAGGAGCACTCATCCTGACGTCCTCTCCTGGGACAGTAAATCTGTAATAAGTAAAACTTATTAAAGTAAATCTGTAAAAAAGAAAACCTCCCCGGTGGGGGGGGGGGGGGGGGGGGGTACTTACCTCGGGAGGAGGAAGTCTCTGGATCCTAATGATGCTTCCCCCATCCCCCTAAGCCTCGGATCCAGCGCTGGCAGCACCCAAACAGAAGACATGTCAATATTTACCTTCTGTGCTCCTGCGCACAGTAGCAGTTTTCTGAAGGACTCTGGTGGAAATGGCTGAGCCCGATTGGGTCCACTGTACTGCGCAGGAGATTTGCACCTGCACAGTAGAGCGGACCCGATCGGGCTCAGCCATTTCCACCAGAGCCCATCGGAAAGCTGCTACTGCACAGGAGGTAAATATTGCAGAGCTACTGCGCCCCAGCTGAAAAGTCTGTTGGCTGATTTTTCTGGGGCTGCCAGGACTGGATCCCTGGAGCTCATTAGGATCCAGAGGCTGGCTATAAATAGGCCGCATTATTTTGGCTAATTTTTTCATCTGATTTATGTTTACTAATGTTGAATAAGCTAGTGTCAGTGATATTTACCCTTTGGTGAAATATCACTAGGCAGGCACCAGGCCCCACATTCTAAGCTCAAAATAGATATTATACATTTCTAGGGTCGACCAAGCAAAGCACTGTACTTTGTTAGTGGCAGAATAAAATGTGTAAATATGTTTTTTGAATACAGAATGAGGGTGCCTGGTGCCTAGTGATTTTTTTTTCTGCAAGAAGTGGAAAATCAATCTAAAGAATAAAAGTTCCTAAAGTAAATATACACTTTAAAATACTCATCACCCGCATCTGTGGAATAAAGATGAATGGAACGCCATACATGTGAAGAGAAGTGTGAGTTTCATGGTGCATTCAGAGGCGTAGCTAGGGTTGTCGGCACAAAGACAACCCTAGCCATGGGCAAGCTTTAGTGCCCCCTTGCCCATGGCGGTGCTTGTAATGCCCTCCTTTGACCATGATACACTCCATCACCATCCTCCCTCCCTTTCACTGCTGTTTTACTGTTATACACTCCATTATCAGGTCTTGACTAACACACTTGTCAAGACCTTTGCCTGGAACTAATGGCCACGGCATGCACTGTAGCCTTCCTTTACACACCTAAACAGCGCTGTTCACACTCCTGGTGGCTCTCCCTGCCAGCCACTCGTTCCCCTCAGCACATTTTCTCTGGTGGGGGGGGGGAGGGCTTCTTTTTGGCAGGGAGCAGGTCTTCTGCCACCCAGGCATGCTCTTCCCCACTGCTGTATCTAGTTTCTCTGGTGGGGGGCGGGGTGGAAAAGGCCGCAGGACAATTATTCATTCTTTGCATCATGGTACATATGTTGCCAGCGCCATCAAGCAGCAGCTGAACGCCCCTAAATCACTGCACCCGGGGACATTTGACTCTGCTTGCCCCCACCCCCTCCTTAGCTACGCCTCTGAGTGCATTGGGAGCAGTTTTGCAGTGCTTATTTATAATGATCCTCTTACAGTATAGTTTCTATTTCCAGCCATTACATGACGGTGCTGTTTGAACACAGCAGATCAAATTTCAACAGCAACTGGTCTGAGTGTATTAAGTGATAAAGATGCTAATCCTGCATTCAAAACTTTTTCTGCCATTATGGTTTGGAGTTATCACATACTTTAGGAGCACTGGCCCTAGTGCCAAACAGTGCCAAAAAGTTGAATGCTGGGAGTTCTTTTTATCTATAATATATTCCTCCTCTTCCATTTATTTCCCTTCCTAGCTGATCACTTGTGTTTACAAGCAAGGCTGAGGTGACTCAGTGATTGGATGTGTAAATAAAAAAAGACTCTGGGAGGAGGGCAGCTAATGAATACACAATGGGCAAGAGAAGGGAGGGGGGAAACAAGAGTCAGGGAGGATATGATGTCCGCATTAAGCTTGGCAAGATGGCCACTGCCTAGAGTAGGATTCTCTGCTTTTCCTTTATAAAATTCACAGGAATCATTACGTGGATAGCACAATACATCTGTTATGTAAGTAGAAGTAGTATTTATCTACTTATATATGTGTTTTTTATTTCTAGGTTAGCATGGGTGTCGCTTGTTCTTTAAGGGAGTTGCCCATCTTCTGTTATCCAACAGTGCTCTCTAAAGGTGAGGAGAAGGGACTGCCATAAAGAAAATGAAATGTATATTTTATATTTTATGTTTCACTGTAGTGGTCCTTTAAATTACAAAAGCAATTGTGTAGCACCAGCATGTTTATAATTTTTTTCTATCAAAAGTGGTATTATCCTTTTTACTAAGGCAGAAAGAGTCCTACCGTAGGCGAGGCTGCCCATTCGTGCCCTGCACCCACTGCCATCTACCTCACCTACAGTAGGTCTCTTTCTGCCATTCGCAGTCACGTAGTTTTGGCATGACCTGCCACTATTGTGTCCGACATGAAGTTTGCCGTTTATACACCTGAAGCCTGCATAATTATGCAGTGATTTTATACAGAATAAATGCACAATTGCACTGCAGTGCCAGATTTTGTCTCTTTCTATACAGTGTTGAACATGTGTGGTATCCTGAGCACACAGAGTGAACTAAGGTGAGACGTAGTGCTATCAACCTTCACCTCTCAACATTCACCACACACCTCAAGAGTCACAACGACACTGTAGTGCCGGCTGTCACACAGATCTCTCTGAAAATATCCTTTTTAGTATGTTTGTAGATGTTGAATGTGTGAATATCGAACTAAATAACCACATAGATCGATGTCTTCATATGATACAGGTATATTTTGTGGAAATAAACAGGAATAGTGAATGATTAGCCCTTAATAACACTTAAGATTCTGTGTCTTCCTGCTGTACAGTATAATCACACAGCAATTCAGGACATACAATGCATCTGTCTACCGTAAGGGCAGGAGCTCTCCAGAAAAGATACAAGGACATAACTCCACTCCTCGGTTCTTATAAACAAATAATAATAAGACATGGTAGGTTCAAGAAAATATTTCTTCTGCAACAAAGCCGGTTTCTTTTAACAAAAAAGATGCAAAGAACAATTATACTGTTATCCAAAGCACACAAAAAGTGATCAATTTTGGAGAAATTTAAACAGATTTTGTAAGGTAAACTTTGATTGGTCACTTTGGTTCACACATGTCCTCAATTCCTCTTGGCACCATTTTATTAAAGAAAACGCTACATAACTGTAACAGATATAATTTTTAGTAAAAGGTCTTCAATCACCAACATTCACATAAGCATTTTAATTTCGGGAACGTTTCCTGAGATAGACAATTCGGTCCTAAAGAAAAATGCTACTTGTTGCCCAGCTGTAGATGGGGGTGTACATTTTCTATAGTGTGGTGATGGTCACTCTCCACCTGATGTAAGAGGTGTATGGAATCTGACAACAATGATTTTTGGGCAAGTCTAGTTTAGTGGACCAAGCAGGGAAATTCCATTAATGTGATTGGGGGATGGACAGCACCCTCTCCAACTGCTAGGTTTCAGATAGGTTGTAGTAAACTACGCCCACATTATTTGTGCTGTAGAGGGTGCTGTGATTGGAGAATTGTTACCTATGAGGATTCCTGCTGTGTTCCCTAAACTACACTAGTGCCCTGATCTCTTCATAAAACAGGTTGGTTTTCTGACTATAATGAAGATCCTTTGGCTGTAATCCTTTATAAAATATTAACTGGGAACAAATATGCAAGCATCAGAACATTCCTTAATGTGAATAGTCAGCACTGCCTCCTACAAAAAGCTAAGTGGTTAGTGGTCATCAATGATAACCTCCATATTTCAAGTTATTTATTTTTCAACAACAGTTTTCAGCAGGTATCTGGACAAAGCAGTAGAGTTAAGTATAGTCACCTGGGCCTCTATTCAATTACCCTTTCTCCTGAGATTTCTCCCAGGAGATAATTTTTTATCTTATTAAAAAAAAAAATATTTTTAGAGGGAGGTCTTATGCTCAGGCATCAGTAGAGGGAGGAGCACGGGGTCACTAAAGATCTGTACACATGCTGGTTTGAGTCCCCATTCTCTCCTGAAGTGGTCTTTATTCCAGGCAGTTCTTACGCTCCAACTCAGGCATGACAACCTGTGGTTCTTCTGATGTGGAGGGACCAGAGGATGTAACTTGGTACATTGTGGTGGACTTGCTGAAGCTGAAAAATGTAGGAAAATCGCGGAGGACCTAAGTGATGCATCAAACCAGGACTAGAGTTTCAAACAATTTCTGCTGTAAGGTTGCAAATATGTGGGACTTTTGCCTGGGTCACAGTGAAACTTGCAGAAGATTACTGAAAGAGTAGTGAACTAGTACAGCAATAACTTATTTTGGATAAACCTTGGATAACTGGTTAATGTACAAAAATAAAAATCTCATGGCAGGTGCTAAATACTGGTGCTGTTCGAATTCGGCACCAAATGGTTTGGAATCCGAACACACGCTTACAGCACCATTTCAGCACCAGACAGCAGGATGAGGTGTATTTCATTGTACTCTGATACTTCCTCCTTTGGTTCAGAACCACTTGGTGCTGAATTTGAACACCCACATTAGTGCTAAACACATCTGCCCTCAAACAACTACTGTTCCAGAAACCTCACTATGTTCTGATTTGATCAGGTCAAAGCAGAACATTTTTTTAAAGAATTCAGTCCAGGTTTGTGGACCATGAAAGGTTCTCCAGTGTTTTCCAACCTCAGAAAACCATCCCTTGGGTTCCGTACACCTTCAGAGATTTCTCTTCATATTTCCCTCATTCTGTTTTATGGCTCCATCTTTGCTAGTGCAAGAAAGGATCCCTGAGTCCAAACCACACAGAGCACAGAAGGCACCATCTCTTACTAGTCATGGCTTACTTTCCTGCTTATTAGAGCAAACATTATCTCTACGACCATCCCAAAATCAAACCCTCGATGATGACCCACAGTTCAAGACCGAACATGGTGTCTGAAACAGTAAATGCCACTGTTTTGCCTCATGTATTTAAAAGTAGGTGTATTAGACTATCAAATTTGCTGTTTCAAGATAAGTTGCTCTGCTGGGCTATCCTTAAAATATTTTGATGCTATCCAAATAAAAGGAGAACCTTAAAGGGAACCTGAGGTGAGAGGGATATGGAGGCTACCATATTTATTTTCTTGTAAACAATGCCAGTTGCCTGGCAGCCCTGTCGATCTTCTGGCATAAGTAGTGCCTGAGTCAAAACCCTGGAACAAGCATATGGCTAATCCAGTAAAACCTAAGTCAGCTGAGTCAGAGTACCTGATCTGCTGCATGCTTGTTCAGGGTCTATGGCTAAAAGTATTAGAGACCCAGGATCACAAGGGCTGCCAGGCAACTGGCATTTTTTAAAAGGAAATACATATGGCAGCCTCCACAACCCTCACCTTGGGTTCCTTTTAAGATCAAAACGGACACAAAGGACGATGAATGCAGCTATGGCAACAAGGTCTGTCTTCCTGAGTCACCGGTTTTACAACCCTGAATGTAGCCCTGTACACAAGAAACAAATGAACAGATAATGGAGAAGGACATGCCATTCACTCTTCATTTCTCCACAAAACATACAGTATATATGTACTATATATATATATAAAAAGTGCGTACAATAGCTGGCATTAAAAATCTCTTAAGTAATGTTGTATAGTAGGGGTCTCTCCCAAACTCAGTAAGTCAAGCCTATCAAAGAAATGAAAAGTGATGAAATTCTGCCGTTTTCATACTAATAATAAAACTGTGAGACTGTCTTTAAATTCTGCATACAGATAGTGTTAGCCTGTGTAAAATGCTGTAAAATCTTAGAAATAAGCCTCCACTGCTTGCAAGTAGCTCCAGTCGAAGAGAAGTTCAAACTTTGAAGTGGGTCTCAATGTCCGGCTTACAGTCTCTGCTGTAAATTTTTTGGCCAGAGTTCCCATTAAAGTTTCCCTTATTCTGTATTACTCCACCAGGAAATGGCTCACAGTGCAGCTAGGTCGAGAGGTCACTGAGCATCCTTCATTTGTGGCAGTCAGATGAGCACCTGAGACTTTTACACTTTAACTCATCTAAGGACTTCCAATACTTGTAGTTCTCTGTCAAGTGATGTATGAGGTTGGGCAGATGTGCAAAAGCTGAAAAAGAATCAGAAAACAGGTTAGTGGATGATGCTGAGGTGAGCATGATGTACCTTCTTACTTTTTATTTAGATATTATGCAAGTGACAGGATTTGATCTCAGAGCAAGATGATATTCAGTTTGACCGGGGACATGGGGACTGTTTGATTGCTTTTCCTGGGCTTGTCATCTGGTCCTAACGCCTTCAGGACATACTTCTACCTTTCTGCTCCTAAACTTTCTTCTTTATCTTGTGTCTCTGACTGCCTTAAACTATCACAAAAAATTGTAAAATGTAAAATACATACATATAAAATGTAGATTTCTCCCAGAGTAAAATGCAGTATACATTGATTTCCCTTAGAGTAGGTAGTGATAAACTGACAGATCTGACAGGTTTTGGACAGGTCCATCTGCCCATAGGGGATTCTCAGGTATTTATTTACAAACACTCCTACCAAATGGTTGTTGGTGAGTCTAACTGCCAGAATAGCATAGAAATTAGTAGGAAAGCTGGTTGGCATCTTTGTACATTCCAAAGCTTCTTGTAAAGAATTTAGGTCATCGTGAGGAGATGGACTGTCAAAATGCTGTCAGATCTGTCCGCTTTTTACCAACTGCTGTAAGTGACAGCCACATAGGAAAAAAGGTAATTTATAGTGCATTTTACTCCAGCAGAAAGTATTTAAAATTTTCTAATTTTTTATAATTGTGGTCCTTTAACTAATGCTCTCTTTTCCTTCACGTCCTTCTGTTTCCTGAATCTTAACACAAAGAAACTTGAACTTGTGATTTTTTTTCTGCCTTCTGAATCTATTGCTCTTCCTGACATCAATCTGTATGACACCAATAATCCTGTTGCGTGTGGTCCTGTATTAGACATGGAGAGAATCCAAAGACATAACAACAACAACAAAAGTTGTTTAGGTGATACCTATAATGACTAACTGTACAAGATTCCTTTGCAAGCTTTCTTCTTCAGGCATGTTTCAGAGCTGAATCAGAGTCATAAGTATGGTTCTGATCCAGTTCTGAAACATGCCTGAAGAAGAAACCTAAAGTTTCGAAAGCTAGCAAAGGAATCTTGTACAGATAGTCATTAACCACTTCTGTGCCAGGGGGGTATTGTTCTGATCGGTGCTGCGTGGGCTCTCCAGCCCGCAGCACCGATCAGATAGCAGCCAGGGCGATCAGACTTCCCCCCTTTTTTCCCCACTAGGGGGATGTCCTGCTGGGGGGGTCTGATCGCCGCCGGCTGCTTGCGCTTGCGGGGGGGGGGGCTCTTCAAAGCCCCCCTCCGCAGCGCTTCCTGGCCTCCTTCCCCTTCCCTCCCTCCCCCTGTGAGCGGCGCAGGACTGATTTCCGTCCTGCGCCTGATGGGATAGGCTTTAGCCTATCAGATGCCGGCGATCCCCGGCCAATCAGAGGCCGGGGATCGCCGATCTCCTCTACGTATGTAAACGCCGATCTCCTCTACATATGTAAACACCGGGGAAGATCTTCCCCGCGTGTTTACATTCACCCTGCGAGCCGCCGATCGCGGCTCGCAGGGTGTTCATGGAGACACCCTCCTCGAACTGACATGGAACGTTTCCACGGAATGCACTTCAGGATTCAGGGGCGTACTTAAGCGTACGCAGAATCCCGAAGTGGTTAAAGGTATCACCTAAACAACTTTTGTTGTTATGTCTTCGGACCAATAATCCTGTCTCCCCACTGTCACTGCCCAGACATAACTTAGGATTCAGCGCTCTTCTTTAAACCTCTATTTAAAATGGACCTGGACTCTTGCACAGCACAGAAGGAAAACCTAGAGAAATGCACCCTGTATGTATTTAGAGAGTTTATCTTAGCCTGTCTAATTTCCCCTCATCGGTGACTAATCACTAGCTGTAATTCTGCCACGGCAGAGAAGCTCATTTGAAAGCACAGGATGTTAACCATATGTCTGCTTCCATGAAAGCAGGAAGTAGACACACTGCAGATTTATTGCAGGGTTTCATTCAACTGTAACGGAAAAAATGTTTTCTTTGAAGGCTATTATGCCGTTGCGTATCTTTTACAGCAGAGAGAAAGTTCTGAGTTCACTTTAATAAAACAACCACCCCCACCCTCGCCCTTTTCTTGCCCAGGACACCAATAAATTGCCAGAGCATGCACTCATCATATTTGGTTTACGTTACTGGAACATCCTTCTATGTGGCCTACCTAGGAATCGTTTGGCTCCACTTCAATGATCCATCCTAAGCTCTATCGCGTGATTCATCCAATATTTTTCTTCCTCCTCATGAACTCACTATGTGCATTGTATAAACGTTTTGCAATATATGCATATTATGCTGTTACAATAGCATAACTTCCAACTGTCCTTCTTTCGGAGGGACAGTCCCTCTTTGGGACCAATTCCCTCTGTCCCTCTTTCTTTCTCATTTGTCCCTCATTCAGGACTCATGTACAGATCTGTGTAAATATTTGTATTTTCCTACTTAAAAATGTAACTGACTCTATCCCCTATTCCCATCATTTAAATTGATGCATTTTTTGTTTCCAAATGTTAATATTAAGGTAACCTAATGATGATAGAAAGGACCAGCGTGGTATGAATTATAAAACTACATCTTTTGCATATGGATTTTTTGTGCTATGCATGACGAGGGGTGTGGCAGGGGCGTGTCTGGAGGTGTGGCAGTGCCATGTCATAAGGTGTCCCTCTTTTTTGTCTCGGAAAGTTGGGATGTATGGTCATTTAGTGTTATCTTACTAATTTCCCAGATTGCCAGGCACTGTCAGGCCCTAGCAGGGTAAACGGTGTCGGATTTTCATTTTTTTCCCATGAAATCTGGAAGAACTTCAATTATGGCTTGGATTTCCTGGACCTGTGTAGTAGGTATGCTGTCCATCACATTCTAATGGGAGCCAGTAGAAAGCTCCTAATGTGATGGACAGCTGGCATCACCCACAGCCCACCTATAGTAGCTCATATAGTAGCTCAGGTTCAAAATAAGATATTAACCTGAAGAGAGGGAAGCCTCAGGATCCTATTGAGGCTCCCCTTGGTGGGCAGATGTCCCCCGTCGCTGAGCGTAGCCCTCTCCACATCGGGGTTGTGCTCCTTTTCTGTTATGAGCCCGGCTGTGCAGTAGTCAAGTGACCTGGGGCTTCGGCTTACTGTGCATGCGTGGGAATGCTCGCGCGGCCATGCTGAAGGAAGAGGTGTGCAGCCCCGATATGTTTAGCGACAATGTCTTGTCACTAATCTTCCGGGGCATCCTCACTCAGCGATGGGGGAAGCCTCAATAGGATCCTAAGTCTTCCCTCTCTTTCGGTAGGCATCTCATTTTGTACCCGTGCTTTGGCTCAGGTACACTTTAAAGGACTTACGAGGCCAAGTATACAAAAAAAAAAAAAAGTTAGCTACCTGGATCAGCTTGTAAGGCACGGAGGACGCCGTCCGCGCCCTCCCTGCCGTTCCGCCTGGTCCCCGCCGCTGAACAGCCCTCCGAACGGTCCCCGACCGTGCGGCCCGGGTCGGGCTCCCCAGCCTGTACCAAGATGGCCGCCGGAGCTGGCCGCGGCTGCGCGGCTCTAAGGCCAACCCCCGATCCACGCTACTGTTACGTTGGACTTAGAGCTGCGCAGCCGCACTCGCGGCTATGCAGACTGCGCAGCCGCAGCCAGCTCCGGCGGCCATCTTGGTTCAGGCTGGGGAGCACGACCCGGGCTGCGCAGTTGGGGACTGTTCGGAGGGCTGTTCAGCGGCGGGGACCAGGCGGAACGGCACGGAGGGCGCAGACGGCGTCCTCCGTGCCTTACAAGCTGATCCAGGTACCTAACTTTTTTTATTTTATTTTTTGTATACTTGGCCTCGTAAGTCCTTTAAAGTGGATCCGAGATAAAGTTTTACTCATTGCATAATTGTGTTCCTTACATATAGTTTATAGCGCATTCCTCAAGCCAAATACTTTTTTTTGTTGTTTTTTTTGTATTAATACTCTAATTCCCTATAAACTAAACAAGCCTCGCCCACAGCTTCTCCAGAGAGCCTTGGCACTCTGAGCCTTAGTAGAAAGGGCTTATGGGAGCTCAGTCTGGGCAGGAGGAGGCACTGTATTACCAGCCAGAGATTTCAGATGCAGAGGGGAGGAGGGAGGAGGAGAGGGGAGTGAAGTTTTCACAGGTTGAGGGCTGGAGATACAGATCAGCTTGCTTGTGTGTAATGTGACAAACAGAACATACAATACAATACAATAACATTTGTAAAGCGCTTTTCTCCCATAGGACTCAAAGCGCATAGTTGTGTCTCAGATTAATACAGGGTTGCAGGCTGGGTTGTGTTACAGAGGAGATAGTCAGGGCCGGGCCGAGGCATTGGCTGGAGAGGCTCCAGCCTCAGGGCGCAGTGTAGGAGGGGGCGCAGAATTCATTCAGCTGTAATTCCTAATTGTGTTTGAAGCAGAAAGAAATAATACAAGGGGATACATGGCAGTGACTGCAAGCCAGATAACTACATATTAAGGTGTTGGGGAGGTTGTGGGCCCTGTGGCGCCTCTTAGTCAATAGCAATCAGTGTGTGATGGCTGGGGAGGCAGGGATGGAGGGGCGCACTTTGGTGTCTCAGCCTTGGGTGCTGGAGGACCTTGTCCCGGCTCTGGTCAGATGTTCATGAATGCCATGACTGGAGGTGTGTTTTCAGTTTAGACTTAAATGCTTCCAGGGATGGAGCTGTCCTGATTGGGTGTGGCAGGGAGTTCCAAAGCGTAGGGGCAGCATGACAAAAGGCTCTGTCTCCAAAAGTTTTGAGGTGGACTCTGGGGGTGACCAAGGTGTTACGTCCTTTTGATCTAAGATTGTGGGGGGTGTGATGCAGTTGCAACAAGTCCTTCAGGTATCCGGGGCCCAGATTGTGCAAGGATTTGAATGTCAGTAAGCCAATCTTAAACAGAATTCTCCATTTTATCAGTAGCCAGTGGAGTGAGCACAGGGTTGGTGTTATGTGGCAATGGCCACTCTCATTGTATCACAGGAATAAATAATCATAAACTGTTGAAGCTTTTTGCAGCTAGATTTGCTGTGTAAACTATCTAAACTTTAGACAAGATATATAAACAAGTTAAACTTGTTATAGTTTGTCTTTCACCAGATCCGCTTTAACAATGTTATATTATAAAATAACTTGTGTAGCACCGATCTTATTACTTTAATGATAGTTGCTGAGGGACACTATTTTTAGTTGCTTGTGAGGTTAATGTTGGGAGTTTGCCTTCAAGCTGTGCCTATAGCAGTGAGTTCTTGCAGAGCGGTGTAAGGAAGCTAATGACTCAGAAAGGACTCAGAGGCAGAGCCCAGCATGCACTGCATTATGCAGGAATACAACCTGATAGCACGCAGCTATTTATGGAAATGACTCCTTACCATCCCATGCATCGAACATGTCTGTGATAAAGTAATCGATGAAGGATATCTGAGATTTGGGTATACTACAGGTGTTGCGGTCAAATACTGGCATCACCACGGGCATTCCTTGTCTCTTCTCTTCATCAGTCTGGAAAACATAAGAAAAGGGCCTTGCTTATTTACTTATCACATATGCAGCATTGCACTTCCTTAGATCTCTACTAATACAGCTTGAACTCTATCATCACAGACAGACAGCCATTTAGGAAAAGACTGGAGTTCATTCATCAGGATGGGTGCTAGAAAAAGCACAGTAAGCCTGGATCAACCAATCAGATTCTTTGGTTCATTAACAGATGAAATATGATTGGGTGCTAACGGCAACTGCTCCATTTTGCTCCAATTTTCTTTTCATCAGTTTCTCAGAGTTTATGGATTAAGCCTTAACCCTTTCCGGACCAGCTGCCTAACCCCCCTTAAGGTCCAGGCGATTTTGCATGGGGGGGGGAGGGTCAGGCAGCCGGATCTCTGCTAGAGCTAAGATGGGCATGGTGTCCCCAGTGCGGCCAGGTGTCCCCCGTATTGCAGGCAGCCTTTACTCACCTCCCAGGCTCCAGCGATGAGCAGCTGTGGCCCCCTCCGCTCTGGCCGGCATCCCCGCTCGTACTGCCGCTAAGTTCCGGGTCGCGGCGTGATGACATCATCAAGCTGGAACCCGATACTTACGCCATAGCAAGCGGGGATGCCGGCCAGAGCGGAAGGGAGGTACGATCGCCGGGGGAACATCAGGAAGGGGAGTGGATCCTCTTCTTTCGCCCCTACCGCCGCAGCTCTAACAGTGATCACTACGATCCACCGGCGATCATAGTGATCAAGTGATCAGGAGCCAAGCGTGATGCCTCCTGATCACTGAGGGGAGATGTCAGCTGTCATATGACAGCTTAATCTCCCCTCTCGAGTGTGCACGATTGTGTTGGGAGAGTAGATGGCAGGCGGCATAAATCCTACGCCGCATCAGGCTTAAACAGCCACAAGTGCGGTGTAGGATTTAATATGGGTGGTCCCCAAAAGGTTAAAGAGTACCTCTAATAAGAAGGACAGAGCCCGTCAGGACAGGCTCTGTCTTAGTGATGACAGATCGGGTCTCAGGATTAAATACTTACCTGATCGGATGTCATTGGGTCCCAGGTAACGCTCCCATGGCCGTTTTTTTCTAGGCAAGGCCACATAGGCCATGGCCTTGGGCACCAGGAAAGCAAGGGGCGGGCTACGGGCAGCAGGGTGGCAATAGCAGTTAGCCTGCTGAACATTACTCCTGCTACACAGAGTTTGCACATAGTGGTGGGCGGCTACCAAGTACCAACAGCCTGATCTGGCACTTGGAGGATCAAGGGGCAGCAAACGGGCACTTACAGTGATCTCTGAGCTGCCTGTCCTGTCAGAATTCTAGCGGTTTTATTTATGCAGGAAAAACTGTCATATGTGTATGTATATATAAACATTAATAATCAATACAGTCCTTCTAAAGAAATAAATAATTATTGTTAAACCCTATATGATCGAATCCAGCATTAAATGCAATTCAAAGTAATTGATTCTGTCAGTGACAGTTAGAGACAGTGCAACTTTTATAAGGTTATTTTAACTTGTAAGCTAGACAATTGTTTACATGTTCCTTTGCTTGAAGGCCAAGGCCAGCAAGAAAAGATACAAATTTCCCAGCTAGAGAAGTCAAAATATGGAAGATATAAAACAAAAAGAAGTTGTTTTCCCAATTAGTTAAAGATCATTCCATGATGCCACCTGGCGGTCTTATGAAATCAACATTATTAATACTGTTTGTTATTTGTTATGAAAGGCTGACCTCTGCCGGATGAAATTAGATATTTATTTCTTCATCAGAAAGACAAATATATGGAAAATAATTTTATATTATTAAGATTTAATATGCAATTTTTTCTTATATGATTAATTGTTTTAAGAATTATATAATAAGCTTTATATTTAAATAAGTATATTAGAAGCCCTGTATGTTTCAATAAGCCTTAAATTGCTGAAGGCTCTCACAGGTCTGGTTACAGTGTCAACCTGACCAATCTCATGTCTGGGGAAGTACCATGACATTCCAACATAATTAGCAGCGAACACTTTATCAGAAATGCGTCATGAATGACATTGTTTTGTCTCCATGTCTGGGTCAGCCAACAGACAAGATGGCTGTTGACGTCCATTTTTAATTACGTGCGTCAGAAATGACCTAAACAAAATGTCAAGCACTCCAAATGACGTTAATTCCCACAAGATAAGGTAATTAAGAATTTATAAACAATAATATTGTGACTTAGGAAATCAAAACATGATAAAGCATTGACGCACGAAAGCTTTAGCCAATCAGAGCCTGGGATTCAGGAAAAGTCCAGATTAGGCAGCCATATTGCCTCCAACCCCTATAAAAGTAGAAGCTGAAAGCTCATAGTTTGCAGAAGCCCAACAATCTCCTGAGAAGACACATGAGGCAGAAGCTACCTTCCCACACGTGGTTCTAGATGCTGAAGAGATGACAGAGAAGGGGTAATATGCTTCATATTCTGGTGATTTACTTTATTAATTTTTCAGCATTAAGTTTTATTAAGATGTTAGCAAGAAGTTTTTAGAAGCAATTTTTATGCTATTTCTTTAAGAAGATTACTACAAGTTTTACACAGCTACTAGATACATAGCTATTGATATAGATGAGACTACTTTTGATCTTATTCTACATAACACAACTGTTATATTCTTTTTTGAATGTACTTAGAAGATTGATAATTGCTTGGCTATAAAGCCTTGATAAGATGGAATACTGTTAATAAGGAAACACTACTTGGAACTGTTCATATTTTGTATATATGCTGTATGATAAGCCAATACAATTTTTTATATAAAATCATATACTGAGTGCTCTGATTCATATCAAGGTATACCGTCAATCTATAATTACTGTTATAGAGGGTACAGACCCCACTATGCCGGATTTATATGATAGCAACGCTTTAAGGGCTGGTCCTTTACTGAGTTAGCAATCATGAAAAAGGCAAAAACCGCTCAGGTTTTTGACAGTCCCTCACTGAATGTGCTGTTCACCAAAGAGCATACAATCTAATCCCTGCCATCACTAATCACTAACTGTCCTCAGAGGAGCCTACAATCTAATTCCTGCCGTGTTGGAGGGGGGGGGGTGGAGTTTAGGATGCTATCGGTCCGGGGGCAGCTGGTAATAGTGGGCCTTGGGCAGTAAAAAGTACAAATCCGGCCCTGAACTCTCTGCTCCCCTTCTCGGCAATGCAGTCACACTCATTTTTCCAAAATTCTTCAGAAATCTCTGCCTGTATTGCTGTGGATTTTTCACAAAAAAATGGTTTGGGTAATTTTTATAGACTCTGTAAGAGATTCCTCTCTATCCTTTCCATAGTACAAATAGGAATCTACCTGAAAACAGTTTCTTGTAGCACGTACATAAGAAGCTGGTTATAGCATTACCAGCCTCAGAAGTACACCACTAGCAGACTGATCAATAAAGCCAGTTATGTTTAATGAATCAGCCATGCTAGATTCTGCTGAGAATTCCAAACATACATACCTGAGCAAAATACTCCTCAGATATTCTCCCCGCCCATTCAATGCATAATTCCAGCGGCCGGCAGGGATTGGCTACATCTGCGCATTTTATCAGCATGCGTTTGATAAGTACCCGGTTCTCAGGTGAATTCCTGATGGTGGGAGAACACTCGCAGTCACTGCCCTCACTCTGTAACATAAGTGATAAAATGCATGTCAACACCTTTACATGCCCAACAGCTTGCACAACTCAAGGGTCAAAGGGAAATTCCACATATGTTGAAAATGTAGCAATCCCTGGAGTTCATCTCTACATATTGTTAGGATTAACACCACACATGATTTCCATCTACAGTAAAACCTTGGATTGCAATTAAAGTGGATCCGAGATTAACTTTTACTCATTGCATAATTGTGTTCCTTTCCTATTGTTTATAGGGCATTCCTCAAGCCAAATACTTTTTTTGTTTTTGTTTTAATACTCTAAATTCCCTATAAACTAAACAAGCGACGCCCACAGGTTTTCAGAGAGCCAAGGCACTTTCAGACAGTAGCAAGGGCTCATGGGAGCTCAGTCTGGGCAGGAGGGGGGGGGGGGGGGGAGGTATTACTAGCCAGAGATTTCAGAGGCAGAGGGGAGGAGGGAGGAGGAGGGGAGATTAGGTTTTTTTGCTCAAGATGCAGATAAGCCTGCCTCTGTGTAATGTTTACAAACAACATGGCTGCTGTCATTGTATCACAGGAACACATAATCATATTCTATTAATGCTGTTTGCAGCTAGATTTGCTGTGTAAACTATCTAAACTTTAGATAAGATATATAGACAAGTTACTTGATAGTTAGTTTTTCATCTCGGATCCGCTTTAACTTGGTTTGCAAGCACTTTGCAAGACTATAGTAATTTTTTTTAAATTACATTTTGACAGTGCATACCGGTATATGCTTGTCACTACTAGGCATGGACAGAAATGACGATTTCTGATTTCAACGAAATTTCCATTTCCCAAAGTGACTTTCTGATACGATTCCGACAGAATTTCCACCACTACATTATAGTCATTACATCCAATTTCGATGGTTAGTGCAAAGCCCCCATAAATGTTAATAATCCTAACATTTGTATAGCGCTTTTCTCATGTTGGACTCAAAGCGCTCAAGAGCTGCAGCCACTAAGGACACACTCAAGGGGCCACCCTGCAGTGTTAGGAAGGCTTACCTAAGGACTTCTTACTGATTAGGTACTGACCCTAGCCAGGATACAAACCCTGGTCTCCCATGTCAAAGGCAGATTTGTTCTCTTTATTTAAGCTGTCGTTTTAACCTTCTGCCGCCCGCGTCACGCCAGTAGGCGTGGCCGCGGCAGCCCCAGGACCGCCTAACGCCAATTGGCGTAAAGTCCTGGGGCTCTGTTTTGCATGAGATCGCGCGCATATCTCATGCTCGGAGGGCGGAGCTCCGCCCCGCCTTCAGTCTCCGAGCGCTCGGGAGACTGTTAGACGGCGATTACGCCGTCTATTTACTAGGTGCAGCGCTGCGATGAGCAGCAGCGCTGCACTGGGGACAGCCGTGTCACACGGCTGTCCCCAGTGCAGCGCTGCTGCTCATCGCAGCGCTGCACCTAGTAAATAGACGGCGTAATCGCCGTCTAACAGTCTCCCGAGCGCTCGGAGACTGAAGGCGGGGCGGAGCTCCGCCCTCCGAGCATGAGATATGCGCGCGATCTCATGCAAAACAGGGGGACAAGAGAGTGATCGGCTCTCATAGGCAGAAGCCTATGACAGCCGATCGCCATAATTGGCTGGCTGTGGGGAGGGAGGGAGGGAGGGAGGGAAGAAATTTTAAGAAACAGGGGTTTTATAGAAAAAAAACAAACAATAATATTTATTTAAAAAAAAATAAACATGGGGGGAGCGATCAGACCCCACCAACAGAGAGCTCTGTTGGTGGGGAGAAAAGGGGGGGGGATCACTTCTGTGCTGAGTTGTGCGGCCCTGCAGCTTGGCCTTAAAGCTGCAGTGGCCAATTTTGCTAAAAATGGCCTGGTCACTAGGGGGGTTTAGCCCTGCAGTCCTCAAGTGGTTAAAGGACAACTGTAGTGAGGTATATGGAGGCTGCCATATTTATATCCTTTTAACCAATACCAGTTACCTGGCTGTCCTGCTGATCCTCTTCCTCTAATACTTTCAGCCATAAACCCTGAACATGCATGCAGCAGATCAGGTGTTTCTGACATTATTGTCAGATCTGACAAGATTAGCTGCATGCTTGTTTCTGGTGTGATTCGGAAACTACAGCAGACAAATAGATCAGGAGGGATTCCAGGCAACTGTTTTTGTTTAAGAGGAAATAAATATGGCAGCCTCCATATACCTCTCACTACAGTTGTCCTTTAAGGTGAGAAGAGGATGAGGGTTGACATAAAACTCAGAACAGCAGAGTACATTCTTTAAAGAAAACTCGAGGTGGGTTTTAAGAATGCCATTAGGACGCAGAGGCTGGTTCTGCATACAATGACCAGCCTCTGTTACTATACTGTTCCCCCCCAGGCTCCCCCTGCGCTCTGCTGGCCCCCATAAATCAAACCACCGTCGTGCTAGCGACATGCAGCGTCTCGCTAGCAGGCTGTTTATCTTTGAGTGTCTGTCACCGACGCTCCCCCGCCTCCTCCATAGCGCCACTTCCGCCTGCGTCCCTTCCCTCCCCGCTGATTGGAAGGAAGGGACGCAGGCAGGAAGCGGCGCTATAGAGGAGGCGGGGGAGCAGCGAGAGTGACAGTGCAGAGGTAAACAGTCTGCTAGTGATACGCTGCATGTCGCTAGCACGGCGGTTTGATTTATGGGGGACACAGTATAGTAACAGAGGCTGGTCATTGTATGCAGAACCAGTCTCTGTGTCCTAATGGCATTCTTAAAACCCACCTCGGGTTCTCTTTAAGCTCTAAGTTTATTGGCAAGACTCACCTTCTCCTTGCCTTTAAAAGCTACTCCAAACACAGAAAAACAAATATTTTTTTACATCATGGATTTATTATAAAGGTAACATAATAATAATGCTATTCTCTGCCAACACATAAGGTCCTAGGAAGATCAGGCTTTCAAAGAAGCAAATTTAAGCCCTCTGAGGCCTGAAACACACCAGAGGAGTTTTTCTGAGCGTTTTGAGTTTTTAAATCTGCTGCTAATGTTATCCTATGTGTCTGTGCACACTGGAGCAATGAGGTTTTGTAAAAAACCCCATAGCATTACATTGGGAAGAGCTTTTAGAGGTTTCAAAACCTCTTCCCAATGTAACGCTATGGGGTTTTTTACAAAACCTCATTGCTCCAGTGTGCACAGACACATAGGATAACATTAGCAGCAGATTTAAAAACTCAAAACGCTCAGAAAAACTCCTCTGGTGTGTTTCAGGCCTGACATATCCCAGAGAAGAAGGCACATTATGAAGGCGTTTCTGTGAGTAGATCAACTGGTTTTTCAGGTTTTCTAAGACTTCTTTTGGTGAAAGATATGAAATACAGACAGAGGCTGGAATCAGAAATTCTGTCCCTGCCACTTAAAGCGGACCTGAACTCAGAACTTCC